>NC_051424.1:5880972-5888472 GCF_015228065.2 Penaeus monodon | reverse complement strand
GGGTGGCTGTGGCACCAAGTAGGAACACAGGAGTCTCTAGTGGTGTGTTGAGCCTCTGCCCCAATGCCCGTGTCCACCCAGAGCTCCCCCTCACACCTCTGCCCATCCAACTGCTACCCTTGTTCCTGACTGGTAATCTCTTATAGCTTATCACATTGCTAAAATTATGTAAGCTATTGTTGATGGAAAATGAATGAATAAAAAAGAAAAAAAAAAAGAAAGAGAGAAAAGAAAAGAAAAGAAAAGAAAAGAAAAGAAAAGAAAAAAATAGCAATGAAAAAATATATAAATAAAAAAAAAAACATGTAACAAATGAAAACTAAGATGTTTCAAATGGTAAAAATGAAAACTGAAATCACGAGGTTTCAAAACGGTAAATATGAAACTTGAAATCCAAGTTGGAAAAACTAAAAATGAATGAGTTATCCTGCCCGCTGTCCAGAAAATTCTATGGCAAAACTACATCTTAGATTTACTGTCATGGCTATTGAAAGCTGAGGTAAGAGACACTTAATATGTTCCAACTGTACTGAACCCTGATTGCTTGCAGTGTGAATCATGTTGGAACTCAAGAAAGATATGTGGTCACTATGGCCAAATTACTGTAGGTGGAAGCTGTGGGCAACAGGTGGTTGTCGGCAGGCTGTGAGGCTTGTGAGGACCTGGCTGGGGCTGGGTGGGGCTAGGTAGGGGGTGTTGGGGCTGGACATGCCCCCTACAGTGGGTGGCGTGTCATTATGAGCTGGTGGAGGAGTGGATGTTCCCAAGCCCCAAGAGACCAGTGGAAAATGGTTGCTGGTATCCCCCTTGCTGTTGCTGCTGAGCAGCTGCTGCCTGTGCTACAGCAGAGGCTGCCGCTGCTGCTTGCTGCTGACTATTGGCTGACTGTCGACCACTCTTTGGTAGTGGCGGAGAAAGGTAAGGATTGGAAGACAGCGTCAACACATCATTGCGGTCCTCCTTACGATAAGCCAGGCAACACCTAATAAATTGCTGTAAGAAAAGGAAATCATTTTCAAACAATCTATTTCACAAACCTTGATCAATATGCTAAAGCTAAAAAAGTGTTTGGTTTAATCTGTTCAGACTGGGAATGGCTAAATCAGGCTGGATAAAGAGATCACTTAGTCATTCAGGTTTCCCTATCACTTCTTAACTCTTGCAGTCAATTAAACATCTTTCTTGATCCCCTAGCCATTTTGCATTTCTATTACATTTCATTTCTATTATTCTTACATATATATATATATTTTTTTTTTTTTTTTTTTTTTTTTTATTATCTGGAAGAGAAAATTCTTAGTCCATGCCTTTTTCTTTATTTTGAGGACAATATGTTAATATACTTGAATCCTGATAGTCCTTAAAACAACTGTGAAAAGCAAAAAGTTCATTCTGATCATTTGCACTGATTCTATTAATTTGTAATTATTGTTAATCAAAACTTATCTTGCTTCCAACTTCAATTTTTCCTGAAGTGAGCTGTTTTCAGAATTTTAATAAACTAAGCCATAGCAAAACTGCAGAAATGATAATTCTTGTTAGATCAAATTCTTGAACGAGTCTAAAGTAGCATAACCCAAAGTTGCTAAACATTTTGGATGTATACTAACAGCACTATTCATGATGGAGTACTAACATACTGATTTAACAACAAAAATGCAACTGTACATACTAGAAACTGGTAGATTTGAGCAGACTACAAGAGTTAAAATATTACTGCTGCTCAATACTTCAGCCAACTTACAAATTTGTCAGTGACAAACAATTTTTTTAATGCAGGAAATCAGTAGGAATAGGTGGGTAAGCACTTTGTAATAACTTTCAGTGTGTGTTCAGTGCTGCGGCAAGAGAGACATTTTTAAGCCAATGATCTTGCTTTCGATTATCAAAATACATAGGGTTGGTCTATAAAATTAGGGTTAACCAGGTTCTGGAAATCTGAACCACCTCTTTACTTGACATACCTAAAACAAAACAAAACAAACAAACAAAAATAATAACAAAATAAATAAGTATATACCAATTTTGAAGATAACAGAAACATTCCTAACATCAAAACAGGAAAAGGTCAACATTACGATAAACAATGGAAGACGTACCTTGGCCTCATTGCTGACCACTGGTTTGGGTTGGAACTGTACATCTGTGGCTTTGAGGATCGTGTTCTCCTCTAGTATGGTCGCTTGACTTTGGTTGTGACCAAACGGTTTTTTTCCATATAGGCACTGGTAAAATATCACTCCCACAGACCACACGTCGACCTTACTAGAGATCTTGGGTGGAGTTTTGCCTACAATGAAGCACTCTGGCGGAAGATACCTGAGGGAGGACAGCAGGGATTAGAAAAAACGTTTTTAATGAAGGTAACGATCGTCTCAACCAAAAAATTTGAATTTCAACATACGGAGTAAATCTTAATTACATTATTAATAAAGAATCAACAAGAGATGGATATAAATATAACAAACATATGGAGTTGTAATAGTGATTATGATAATACAGACATGGAACACACTAGTTGAAAAATAAATAATAGTTTAACTTGAAAAATAATGACGACAATATTAATGCAAACTACATGATTTGAAAATACACAAATCATACATCTTTCCACATTACCAATACCAATAAAGACAACGATAAGAAAATAAAGTACTGTTGAATAAACACCAACGCCTGGGAACACTAAATCAAAGAGCCAAGTGCACACAAAGCCCAGCAGCCTACAATGCCACCAATCCATAAATATCGGACAGCACGAAATCTGGTCGCCGGATCGCTACTCACCAGTACGTGCCCGCCCCCTGAGAGGTGAGGTCCATCCCGTAGTCAGGATGGTAACTATCCTCATCCATGACTTTACTAAGACCAAAATCTGTGATCTTGACCTCCCCAAGAATATTTCCATCGGTCAATAAGATATTTCCTGTGGGAGAGAAAAGGAAAATAAATAGGTTATTGAAGGGAGAGGAAATAAACAATGAGAAAAGAGAAACTACAAAGAGAATGAGGAGCAGCGGAGAAAGAAACTAAATTGACAATAAAAAATAATATATATTTAAGAAAAGTATAGGAGAGAATCCAGGATGGTTTAAAATGTATCTTATTTCATATCATATGCCACATAAGCGAATACAAGTGGATCACCTGATGAGGAGAAAACAGTTTTTGTTCAAGACACCTTGACTCTCTTTTTCTGATAATGCCATAAAAGCTATGATTATAACACACCTGCTGCATACAATATCACCATTACCAAGTTAATTCCTCAGTGACGGTATTATAAGTCTCTCAGTGTCATAGACTCTGGTGATTTTTGGCGACCGTCCAGCCGCTGGGAGAGGGAGTCCGCTACATGTAGCAGAACTTCCCACTCGACGGCTAGCACGTCGCCACACATAAAGCCGTAACCAGCAGATCAAGCATTTTATACACATGACCCAGCAGGTCAACTTACATAAATGATGACGAGAGACATGTACAAAAACTTCCACATAACTTACCTGGCTTAAGATCACACATAACTTACCTGGCTTAAGATCATAATGAATGATTGGTGGTTTGATCTCATTCAGGTACTTGAGCGCAGATACCACCTGCATGATCACTGATCTTGCTTCTCGCTCAGGGATAGTCTTGTGCTATTGTGGAGTAATACATACGATTAATAATTTCTCTCTAAACAATTAAGATTTCAAAGCAGTTGATCTTTCATTAGCAAAGCATTAATGTATCTGTATAAATAAAATACATACAAAATACTTTTCTTATACCTCATATTATAGCTAACCTGACACAAAATAACAAAACTTATTGTCTAACGCTGGTGTAGATGATCATATCATTTACCTAGTAATTCTTAGGCAATACTTCCTATAAACTTAATAAAAGTTTTTTTTATTTTTTTATTTCTCATTATGTGCATTAACTGTACCTGTCATACAACTTGCTTGCTGCACTGTGTATGTCAGTCACAAACCAATTCCTCCATGAATTCATTCTATATCAGATAAATCATGAGGCTCCTAGTATACACATATTATTCCAAATCTAAGGATTGCACATACAAATCACTGGGTAAAAAAACAAAATAACTACAGTCTTTTCCAAAATATTTCAGTGCATTCTTAATGCATTTTAATCAAACTCAGAATCACATTACAATCTATCATTAATTTAGTTTTATCTTTAGTGATACTATGGATGCAATAACAACAAATACTTTACTTTTCCTTACCTGTTTTAAGTAGAAGTCAAGGTCATGACCATCACAGTATTCAAGGACAGTACAAAAACTATTTGCATCTATCTCAAACACGTCATAGAGTTTAACTATACGAGGATGGTTTAATTTCTTCTGAATATTGTACTCTCTTATGGCATGTCTGTGGAAACAGAGGAAATTTAGTTATATAACTCAAAATCTACATCTTGATTATGTCATAATCATCACACAGATAAATTCTGTATTATCTGTAAAGCTAAACTTTATATGGTTATATCTTATACCACATCACTTTCAAATCTTACTTGATATAATTAGCCTTTTTGTCATCCTTCCAGTCCTTGTTCAATTGGTGTACTTTGCACGCTACGTAACGTTGTTCCTTTAGGTCAAATGCCTGTAAAGCCAAAAAAGTTATGAAGAATTGACCAATCTCCATATTGCACATATGGTGTAATATAATTGCATGCCATGTGTGACTGTGCATGTAATTTTTAATGTGCCAACTTTTATGAATGTGATTTGCTCTAATTGGTGTATCAACTGGCAAGGTAAGTGTCTTCACATGTAACAGATAAAATAATCTTCCATAATAATATTTGCATCAATATTCATTTTCTAATCATCATATGACACTATAAGAAATGAGCCTTACCTTATGAACCTCTGAAAACCCTCCTTTTCCTAATAACATGAGCAACAAGTACCGGTCATTTAGCACGGGATGGTTGTTGAACCTGCAACACAGACATTACACTGTCAATGGAATGTGCTAAAACAACCACAAACTTTCTTTCAACAACACCAAAAAGCAAACATGGTCATCATGAAATTATTCCCAAGAATATATAATGGGCCAGGTCCTGTCACATCTCTTCATGGTAAATCATACTGACTTCAAGAAAACCTATGGCAAGAGGGACAAACTGCATTGGGTTAATTCCCCTAATTCTCTTTGTGTTAAAGCAAGATTATCTTCATCATCAACTAGTTACATAGAGCTCTTTCAAGTCTGCTACCTTACTGTTACTGTTAGGATAGATCACGTTACTCTGGCTTGGAAAGTTATACTACAAGTGAGAAGGTTGAGTGCTTACTCTGTTAGGGGTTTAGAAAGATGCAAACATCTAGCAGCTTGGTTGAAACCACCAAACCACCGCCTGAGAAAGAGCCGGGTTTCAGCACACACTCCCAATTCTAAGAGGGCAATTTATCAACACCAAGAAAGACCTACTTAGAAAGATGCCCTTCTTTTATGATTCTAAAAATGGAGCATGGAAGGATATACCATTACAAACTCCCACCAAAAGAATCTTCTGGAATAGACATGCAAATGTGGCCTAGGCCACTCATGACTGAGAAATGTACAGTTTTAGTGTCAGTACAAAGTCCATTATAGAA
Source organism: Penaeus monodon (assembly GCF_015228065.2). Taxonomy (NCBI): domain Eukaryota; kingdom Metazoa; phylum Arthropoda; class Malacostraca; order Decapoda; family Penaeidae; genus Penaeus; species Penaeus monodon. Next base: position 5,882,846 of record NC_051424.1, on the reverse strand, counting down.
AAGCATTATCTGAGTATCAGCAATGGTTATCAAAATTTATTCTTTATTGCTTCTATAAATGAAATGCAGTATGAACCTGTTGAAAATTCAAGGAAATAAGTAACAACTCATTCACACATTTATTCTTGTTGACTTACAAGGATACATGCTCAATTGCACTGTCCATGTTGAATCAGCACTAAGCATCCACACAAGCACATATACAAAGACACACCACTTCAAACTCCCTCTCACATAAATATGCACACGTCTGAATATGTTTATATAGAGACAAACACAACAGCATCTGCAAGGACACCACACATGGATGCACACACGAATGAATATGGATATAGAGTGAATCCGAGGGCTTAAACATCCCTTGATTGGTGCCTAAATTAGAAAGCTGACAACCTATTCAAAATAGGAACAGTTTAGACATGTCAAGTTATTTCATTATAACATGAAACTACACCCAATCTTGTCTGTTCAAAATAACTATGCGATTCTACTTCAGCATTTTATCGCTCGAGAAAAACTTACAATATCAACACATTATGGTGTATTTTACAACAAAAATAAGTTGTTACTGTCAATACTACTGCTGTATCTTTACTAAACCAGATACTAGTTTCATAGTTGATATACATTTAATGACGAAGTTCAATTAATTTCAATTTCAATTACAAATATGAAAAACAAACTTAAAGGAGTAGGAATATCTATAATATCTTAAATGTCTGTGGGAATAAATAACCTTCCTATCTTACATATTTTTTTTCTAAAACGGACTTTTTTTTCTACTGCTGCTGAACATTTCTTCTTGGCTGTACTTGAAAAGGATTTCTAAGAAGTTCTTGAACAGAAAGGTAGAACCCCCTCAGCACGCAAGCACACACGCACGCATGCACACACATTTTTTTCTTTTCAAAAGTAAACTCACTTTAAGTATGTCCACAATACAAATACACACAAAACTATTTATAAAAAAAAGAAAAAGAAATAAGAGACAAAACTAATGACAAAATAAAAAAAATCAATTCATTAACAAAAGCCTCCTCTTTTACCACAAAATCTATAATCAACCCATTCTTAATGTTGGGTAAAATTTCAGTCACTCTGCAACTGGGCTAACTGTCTGGCTCGTGGCTCGGCCCGAGGCTACAAGGATCTGGGCTCATGACCTGATTAGCATCTGCTGTCAGAGAAGTTATTGCTATGATGTGACAGGACTCCACTTCGTGTGAATGGGTTTTTGGCACATAAAGTCCCTCCCTATTGATGGTCTAAAAACCCTTTTCCTAAATATCTTTCTGAATTTTTTCTACCAGGTGGCAACTCTTTCATAAGTTTCTCTCATAACATTTTCTGGAATATGCTTTAACTGGTACACATAGAAGTTTCTTTGCACATCTGGTTATCCCTATTGCTTTCTCTCTTTCTTAACCTCTCTCCCTTCTTTCTTTCTCACTGACAGTCTCTGTTTGTGTTTGTCTATCCACTTGTAACTTTTGATGATTCTTGATTGATTACATCTTTATTTTTTTTCCACCAAGTTTTAACCCTTCACCGGGTGGTATGTATGTACATGCCATGGCATGCCTGGATTATATTCCAGGTGGCATGTATATACGTGCGATGGTGCGCCAGTTCTGTTTTTCAAGGACAAGTACGATCACAACTGCCCAGCAGCTGGGCCCGGGCCACTACAAATACAGCCCGCGAGGGAGGGATTTCGTATCAGGAAACCACCCGGCAGCAATGGGTTAATTCTAGTTTGACTCTGTGGCAATGGGTGAAATACCATTATGTCAAGGTAAAAAATCACACCTTATCCTACCATGAGTCCGTGTCCTAATTGCCAGGATGAGACCTTGCCTGCCTTCCCTCCCACT
>NC_051424.1:5865056-5880872 GCF_015228065.2 Penaeus monodon | reverse complement strand
TGTACCATATGGCATGAGTGCCATGGGCTGTCCCGTTTTCTGGGGCATGACAATCATGATGCGCACACTATAGTGACAACATGATTGCCCGGTTGTGGGGCCCAGGCCACTACGAGCACAGCCCAGGAGGGAGTGCTTTTGTATCGGGAAACCACCCGGCGGCAATGGGTTAATACCCTTCCAAAAACAAAAGAACCAAAGAATAAAATATGTCTTCTCCATAAGCAACAACAGGGATTCTGCTTTTACCTAAGCTTTCCTACATCCTAGTTATTTCTACCAAAAGTAGAGTACTAATTACAATCATATCCAAAAATCTAGTAGTTCCTCAACTGCCAATTCCTGTATTTTATCTGACTGTGTTCCTGTATTACATCTGCACTCTTGTCACTTCGGTATAACTAGATAATAACAGATTATGAAGTCTGTAAATAAACTCCTATTCCTTCCCTCCTTCACCCTTCCTTTTCAATAAATTACCCTCCCAAACCTATAATCAAATCAGCACATGCATATACACTTACACACACATGCACGCACATGCACGCACGCACACACTCACACTCACTCACACACAGTCAATCATTCATTTATTCTAGCACTCACTCACTCACTCAGTCTCTCTCTCTCTCTCTCTCTCTCTCTCTCTCTCTCTCTCTCTCTCTCTCTCTCTCTCTCTCTCTCTCTCTCTCTCTCTCTCTCTCTCTCTCTCTCTCTCATACAATGCCCAAAAAGATGCAAAGTGATCCACACTCAAGATTAAATTGTGAGTAATATAATTACCCGTTAGTTTAATTATCTAAAAATTTTCCTTCAATATCTCTATGGAAAAATAGCTTCAAGTACAGTGAGGAGGATTTCCAAGTGTTTGGAGAGAAATACTTCTCCACCAGCCTCACATACAAATCATGTTGTCCAGCTACTACTCACATGTCATGAGGATTTCGAGGTGAAGACTGTGATTGGAGGATTCTGTGGGGGGAACAACAACCAGTATCAATACAGAGCCATGGGATTATCCAATCTGACTCACCACACAAAACTCATTTGTTCACACTACAGCACAATATCAAACTGAAACAATGTTAAGGGTCTGTGGAATATCTTTCTGACTAAATTGTGAGGCTGGTAAATGTTATAGCCTGAAATATTCATCAAAGAAATCATAAGTGCTATAATTTTTTTATTGTTTCAGATTAACACTGATCACTGATTCAAATAATTGAGATTTCTAAAATACAGTCATTGATAATCAGTGACTGCAACAATGAACAAACTGAAGGAAATATAATTACATCAGCTTTTAAGTTTCATTCTTGTCACTGATGAAAAAGGGTCCTTAATTTAAACTTATCTGAAAACATGTATTTATCATACTTTGTGCAGACAATTACTGCAAACAATCATCCTCCATTATACGAGTTGAATGTATATTTCAAAGTTCTTCCATGAAAGAATGGGAAAATGTACAGTTCCATTTCTAAATGATCAATTAACTGTACTCCTCTTTCGAAAATACTTTGCTGGACAAGTCCCTCCTTCACTAAAGGTACCACCCCTATTTAGTGTTGTCTTAATAATTTTTTGCTATGGTACTGTATCATCATTACTATCATGTATCAAATTACTATCATGTAACCAAATGTTAATAGTATTATAGTGCATGTGTTGATTTAACAACAAAGAACAAAGGAAATAAGGCTTGATAAAACTGCAGAAAGCTGGTAAGCAAGCTGATAGTAATATGAGGAAGAAATTAGCATATGTCTGTATGATAATGAACTGTAAAATCAAAATATAATATTCTCTGTGGCATCACATGCACACATGCAAATATTAATCTGTATACATACTCAGGCAAATAGGTAAAGGTAAATGCAAGCACCAATAATATCTGTTTTTGAACATAACTGTACTATTTGCCTGTGCTGCTTTTCTCAGTACTTCCTGTCGCATGTGAGAATGGTGTACAGATTTTCTTTTATCATCATATCAACTACATCTTAAACGTTAGAGTAAAAAGAAAATCTTGTCATAATGACTGTTTTCAGCACCATATTGTAAACATGATCACAATTCAAAGAATGTGTCATATTGAGCAAAATGTGAGAGAAATATTAACCCAGTGCCTTTGGAAATGGCATGTACCTTGATGCCATGCCCAGGAGGAGTAAATTTATTGTCTTTACACATAGATGGCACCCTTTGTCATTTTCTTTTTCTTGATGTCTATAATGATAATAACTGTACTGATATTGATAGCATCAGAAAAAAAAAAAAAAAGATAAGAAAAAAATAAATAAAAATCTGAAAACTCCAGGAAAAGTGAAATCGGGTTTGGTCCCAAGGTTGACTAATTGACTACTTGGTAGCAAAGCACTTATGGAGCCACCTAGATGTAGAGATTTCACAAAACAATATTACTGTGAGCACTACATTTTTCCATCAGCGCTCAGTTGCTAACATACTTGAGAATCAAGTTATATACTCAAACTTGAAATGATAACATTCTCCCTTGAAATGGGTTCAACACAGATCTAGCACAACATAACCTTTATCATGGTACCTAGTCAACTAGCCTTTCTTAGCTGGTAAAACTAAGAAATCTTCAATTGGAACTCAAGGACAACTTAAGCAACTGTGAAGTTTCCATTCGAGTGAATATATGGGGTACATATACCTATCACAAACCACAAGAAAATATTCTCAAGCAAACAAAAAAGTAAAAGAATGTGGTCTTGTACATCAACCACAGTCAGGATGTTCAAGTACATCTAAATTTTATATATATATATATATATATATATATATATATATATATATATATATATATATATATATATATATATATATATATATATATATATATATATATATAGTGTTTCTTCTTGTCAGTAACTGGTGCAACAAAAATCTTGCAGAGGCTTGAATCTCTAAAGTGGAGAATGCAATATATCTAATAATAATTACTTTTTCTGGGTAACTTTATACAGATTGCAGTCAATGATGGAGAAAAAAGACATACTAATTGATAAATGAAATTAGGTCCTAACTGCTATGTAAAATCAAAGAAGCAAGAAAACCAAACCATAAACAAGATATACGAAAACATCCGGCTCTGCTTTTCCCCTACAATATTCTTCCAGCCGTTTGCACTGACAACACAGCAAAAGTTGTGATCACCTCTCGGGGAGAAAATTCCACCAAACAGCGCTGCACACAATGGCAAGCTAGTGTAACTGGCAATTCTTTAAGTGAAAGCCATCACCCAAAACAAAGGATTACTATGGCCAGCAACTTTTAGGGTAGGGACACAAACTCAGAGGCTCTTGGTTATTACTAAGATGATGTATTTGAGGATGGGTATCCTGCATCAAAACAGGAGTATGCTGTTCTAACAAAAAGTTTGCTGTATCAACAAAGGATATGCAGCACCAAGAAAGGTTATATTGTACCAACAGTGGATATGCTGTACCAACAATGGGCATGCTGTACTAAGAAGTGGTAAGTCGTACCAACAAAGGCTATGCTGCATCAAATCTGATCACAACACAAGCATATCCAAGACCCTTGCTCTTGAAATGTGATTTTTTGATGTGCGATTGCTCAAAATTAAACCAGACATTCTTTGTACATGTTTCTATGTGATCTTTTCTTCAATGTTCAATAAATGTCGAACAAATATGGGCAAACCCTTGAGCAAAGGAAGAAAATACAATCCATGAATCAATATGCACAAAAGCTAAAAAGTCAAATAATTACATAATGCATACTTTCACGAATGCACAAACAACAAAAATTGAAACTAAATTAACAAGAAAACTATAAAGTATGTGTGCAACCTTGGAAATCAAAACTATAAAAAAATGTGTGCAACCTTGGAAATCAAGATTATGATAATCAAAATGAATTATCAAAATGAGCTGTTTGGAATAGTGTTATTTCCGTTATGCTATAATGATTGTCATTGATCTGCACCACAAAAAATAATGGGGAAACAACAACAACAACAACAACAACAACAAAAAAAATCAATCAATCTTATCACTAATGATACAATGGACACCAATAAAATAATGCAACCCCCCCACACACACACCCCAAAAAAAAAAAAAATCAAGTAACTATTTCAAAATTATCTGCTATCCTTTTGAATGCATTATCATTATTATCATCTATTTTTTTGTGTATATAGCTTTCTTTTAGAAAAGCAGATCAATAGATTCAGTATAGAATCTAGTTCCTCCATTACTTGTGGTAATTTTCATACGCCCTGACTGCAATGATCATTTTGATAAATGCCAATGACTTTAGAAAGGAAAGGTCTATAAAAGAAATCCTTCTTAGAATGTAATAAATCAGAGATTAACAAAAAATCAAGACACCTCTACCAGCACTGCTTTTCCAATTTATACAACTCTTCATTTGAAAACTAGACAGTAGCAGACTCTGCTATAACTATACATGCTAAGTATCAAATAATGACAGAAAAAAAAAAAAAAATTATTATATATATATATATATATATATATATATATATATATATATATATATATATATATAATATATATATATATATATATATATATATATATATATATATATATAGATTTCATGTAGCATTACTTGATGGTTGAAAGTGCATAACCTTGAGTTCACTGGGGTTTGCACAGGAATTTTGATACACAACTCAGGACTTCCAGTTGCAAATATTGCATGTTGTGGTTACTGGATTGTCCTTTCCTTCTAAATTTCTCTTCAGATGTCATTTATGGCTTTTCAACTGGATAAGCAGACTAACTTATAGCCCAAATAACTCTCATTTGGTAAAGAACAATGTGAATATATTTCAGCTCATTCAACTTTCATTGGAAATAAGAGACATTACTTACAAAAAAAAAAAAAAAATCCAAACACAAACACAAGCTTTCTAAAAGAGAAAAGAAAAAAGAAAAAAGAAAATAAAAAAGAAGAGGAGAGAAGAAAGAAAGAAAGGACGACCCCAGAATTTCCCCAATTCCTAATTCTGATCCCATTTTCTCTGCTCTACTTACCTTGATTGGTCCTCATTGTGAATTCGTTTGAGTTCCCTAATATGTAGATTTCTTTCCCTTTCTAATTTCTCCATCTCCTGCTGAAGGTCTGTGTCCTCTTTCTTGAGTGCAGTTTGCCGTAACTGTGGAGAGGTAAAGAAAGTCCTCATATAGTACATTGCTTCATGATGAAAAATGTAAGAGAAAGACAAAACAGATAATAATACTATGTAAATAAATGTAACCATGGTTAGCATACTTGAAAACTTTAACTTTTGAATTCACAAAAAATTCACAATTACATAACAGTAAAGGATTTTGCTCTAGCAAGGGTTATGGGTGAAAATCATCATATACCTGTTACCCAGCAACAGGTAATACTTAAACATTGTGAAACATTTTAGGACATGTGAGGCACTCTCTGGATAGGCCACAAGAATAGGGCAAGGTACGAAGTTGAAAAGGAGAGAGAAGAAAATCCAGCACACCCACAGGGAGTGACAAGGATTAGAAAGAAAACAGCTGTTGGTTAAAATGAACAAGGAATTATCATTCTTATGACACGCCAGCAGTGTGGTTTCTTGGATTAATGGTAAAGGGTGAAGAATCAGGTTTGGACGGTGTCTGGGGTGGGTGCAGAATCCTGATTTTGTGGTGTATATGAGTAATATCGTGAGTGAACTGGCATATATGCAGTGTAATCAAGGGGAACATTATAGAGGATGTTGTGACCTGTTTTTTCAGGCATGTATGGATTTTTTCTTTATCTACTTTTATTCTTAGGTAGCAATAATCAATTACTGTTCGAATTATTAGTCACTAAAATTTTGAATAGGTTACTCATACAATAATTAGGCAAATGAGTGACATCATTGACATTAAAATCAAGAGAGCTCTCTGTACCTCAAGCACAACATCAGGCACATAATAGCTAGTAACTGAATGAAAAAATTTACTGTTTATTTTGACTTTAGCAGCCTGTATCTAATAGTGACATCAAACAAATATCACTACTATTGGATGAAGATGAGCTCCCTTTGACAAACTCATGGCGTCGTGTACAGCATTATGGGGTTCACCACAGCCATCACAGGATTATATGTCAACTATATTCAAAGGGTTAATAATGTATTTCATTTAGCACCTAAACCAGGGGCGGAGAGTATCATTTCTCCTACTGTCAGGGATATGTAAAGGTTTACATCAGACAGGTAAAAATTTAGAAAAACGGTTTATAGGACGGAGAGATAAATAAATAAATAAATAAACAAGATAGGTAGACAATGAGTGATTTATAGCTATGATCAAAGGGATCTATAGGTTGCCACCATACTGTGTACAAGAAATAATTGAGGTCTGAATCACTCATGGCACCAAACACTCTGTCAGTACTGGGGAACCTTAGCCCACCGAGCCTAAGATATTCAAATAGTATATGTAATAAATAAAAAAGCCTATTTTTCAAAACACAAGGAAAAAGGTTAACCCTAGCTACTCTAAAAACATCAGAGAAAACCTCCTCAAGGCCTCGACATACCTTTAGTATTTCTTCTGACTCGTAGTATTCCTGGATAGTGAGGTCCCTGTGGTCGTGATCACCTCCGAGGCCATTCGGAAGATTACTGCCACCCTGACTCTGGTTGCTATTTGATCCCCGTTTCCTAGAGTTGCTTCCTCCCTCTGAGGGTTTCCGCTTCATTAAGAGCTTCCGCTGCCGGTCGATCTCCTCCTTTTCTGACTGGAGTTCTTCCTGGCGCCTGAAATGCCACCAAATGCTCGTGACTTTTTATGGCTTACACTTCCTTTCTGAATGTAATCTTTGAAAACACAATTATAAAAATAAACTCGTATATATATATGTATATTTATGGAACATGCATTTCTGAATATATATTTTGGACTAATGTTAAGTCTGGAACAAATACACTACAAGAACAGACTCTCCAACAATGAAAATATTCTTATCATAATCTTTTTCTTATTCTCATTATCATGATTATTCCTGAAATCATATACACAAATAATCTTATACAATGAGATTTTCCTTGTGATAAATTGATGGAAAGGGAACCTATTCAAATATTTTACATAACTGAAATGATAAAGAAAATGCAGTGCAAGCCATCCTGCTGATCACACTGTATATGGAACATCAACCAAGTAATTTGTTATTTGGTTATAAAAACTGTTTTGATACTTAACTTATTATAAAAAATACACAATTGGTACTCTATGGCAATAAACAAATATAAAAATTAATAACTATAATAATAATATCATTATTATTATTAATACTAATAACAAATTAAAACATATTTCTCTTACTCTCTCTGAGAATATGTCTGTCATATTTTTTATCAAACTACAAATACCAATACCAATGTAACTGACAATATCAATACCGTTGATAAATAAGTAGCACCCTGTGATGTTCAAGCACATTTCTCATTAGATTCTAAGCACAGAGATGAAGAACATGATAGTTCACAGACGAGCAAGCTACCCATACAAGAAAACAGTATCTATAATAATTGTATCTTCATAGTGGAAGAAATGACCATTTTGCCAACATTTTCATTAGGATTTCCTGTATTTCTGATGAAGATACAGTCAAAACAGGTCTCATTCAAACCTTTTCTACATTTGTTGCATTGAACACTTGTCCATCCACCTACTTAGTCTGTAGGTAACATACCAACAAGCAGCTGTGCTAGATTATATAGACCATTATAAACCATCTGACCTGTGTGCCACTGAGTACATAATCACAGGGCAGATCCCACAGATATGTAGACTTTTTTTTCCCAAAAGTATCAACATTAGACTCTTTTTCTACACTATAAATTGAAATGGGTGGCATGAACATTAAAAGGCTAGTTATTCAACCTATTAGTTGCCAGGTACATATGCTGTCCACAGTAATTTGTTGAGAATTTTGTTTACTCACAATGGCTCCACCTGTGCTGAGTCACCAAGGTGTTGACCATTAGGCCTAACTGATCCTACCTGATTTTTCTACTTCTTGTAGTTTCAGGGAAAATTTTTGTTCCCAAATTGTTGATATCATTACTACTACTACTATTATTATCATTTTTGTTATTATTATCACCATCATCATCATTATCACTGACATTATAGTTATTCTATTGTTATTAACAATTCTAACAGTAATCCAAAAATAAAATAAAAAGCATTCCATAAATCAAGGCGTGGATAAGCAGGAGAGGTCAGGTAGGACTGGTAACTGACTCCTTGGCAACTAAGCATTTGTGGCACCATCTATGTGTACACAAAAATAATAAACAAAAATCACATTCAACATGGTCTATATCATGGTCTATATATATCTCCATGCCATCCCAGTGTCAAGAGGTTTAAGACTCTTCTGGGCATTGAACATCTTATGGGTAATAGTTGTACACATACAGTCAGCAATGGTACTTTGGTTGTTCATATCTACAGCATTATTTTTCAGGCATATTGTACATCCTTACCATACTTAAATTATTATAATTAATAAAAAAAGTCTAATGCACCATAAAGAATATAAAGCTCTGTGTAAACTAAGATCCTTGACAAAAGAAAACAATCAAATATAAATAACATTTTCCACATCAACAACCCAAAATACTCAACATCCATCTTCTCTGGCTTTGCAAATTATCTAAAAGTAAACATCTATGGAAAAATTTTGCTCTCCCACACACTACATACAAATAATGAACAAAAGAAAAAAATTGTATGAAAACACTTGAGCAGAGAGACAGAGATATGTGATACAGTTAAAGTCAAAACTCTTTAAATCATCTTCTGAACACCCAAATAATGTGCGCCTTGTTGTTTAGGCCATGAGGACTTTGAAGCTTCATTCATGACACACCTTATCCACAACTGTACATTCATATGCAACTACATACATAAATAAATCTCTATCTATATATATCTAATATAAATCTATCTGGCTATCTAGCTATCTAACTCTCTTTGTCTATATATACATTGTTTAAAACATCAAATTAACAAATATGATGCAGATTAGAAGCCTTCATTTACATATAACTAAACAAAACAAATGGAGGTTATAAATCCTATTATTTACGTTCTAGTGTCCCCATGTATTCATACATAACTTCATATAAAATGTTCTACCTTGGAGATAAAATATAAACCTTTATTCATGTACCATAACATATCTGCAGTATCTGTATTAACTCCAACAAATCAACCATACAAGAAAACAAAAAGCAAGGAAAAATGGTGATCTGGTTGAAAAGAAATTCACCAACAAAAAATATAGGAAAGATTTTCATTTCTTACGTAATAACTCTGATATATATAACATTTGCAAAAAGCATTCAAGCCAGGTATGTGGACTATCAGGTTCTCATTTCTGTTCATCAAAACATATAATAATCCCATAACAATGAGTAAAAATCAATATGGGGGATGATACTAATATAATTGTTTTTTTTTCTTTCTTTCTTTTTACAATAACTAAATTCAGTTTCAGCAGTCAACAGTATGAGAACCAAACAAGGTTAAACTGTACAAAACCTTATGGGGAAATAGCATTAACAAAGCACTCACTCACTCCACAAACTCTGTTAACTGTAAAACCAATCAAGTGCATCAAAAAACCTTGTGCAATTTCAGACGGTATGATGCATACCGAGGCAACACTTATTCAGGAAGAAAAAGAAATAAAAAGATAACAAGGAACTCAGGATACTATCTTGTTAAAAAAAAATGTACCCTATTTCATAATATATACTTCAAGGGTGATTTCAACCAATCTGGGGGAGGGGGGACCAGAAACACCCTCCATCCTTGATGGGAATGTTTCTATAAACAAAGTTTGTTTTTAATTTCTGTTCATTTCTATACAGGGAATTCACCTCAGCTCTGGAAGTGTTTTTTGTCGGAATAGCGAGAGAAGAATCAAGAGCTGTCTGGGGGAACACCTGATAAGCATTTCCGCGTTTCATTCACCCCCTACTCGACCAAGTATGAGGATAAAGATAAACTGATGGATATATACTAGAGGTCTAGCCCCGCTTTCTCTCTATAAAAAAAACTGATACATACCTGTATAATCTAAACCTAGAATATATATATCAGATCCATCAAAAATATTAGCACACTCTAAAAAAATAAAAATAAAAATTCTAACCCTGAAAATTCCTTGCGATCAACATAAAAACAGACAACATACTGCCAAGAAGGTTACTGCCTGTTTTTTTTCCATAGTAAAAAACATCCCAATGTTAAAGAAGTTTGAAATTGAAACAATGACTATAAACTGACAACTAGAAAATAATCATACTGTGTCCTAAAAGGTTTTCACTCTTTTCCACTTCTGAGCACATTTGCCACCTATAGTTATCTTTTACTGCAGGCAGAGATATTACCAGTAAGCTCCTGCATGTGAAAACCAACAGTATTAACAGCGATGCCCAAATTAACCTGACCAGATACAACTAGATTCCAAAAAAGGAGTTGATATTTTTCTTTATGATTATCACTACTACGTCCACATATGCTTTATTATATATCTTTACTAACTTTTACTAACTACCAAATACTGAATTAATATATAAACAACTGTGACGTCCTATAGTAAAAAGGAAAACCAGAAATAACAGTAACTTCAAATCCTTTCAACTCTCCAAACTAATAAGTTGTAAGGTGAGAAAATTCAAGAATGTTTATGCATTTCTGTCTTGGAGAATAAATTGCATATCCTTTGAATATATTCCAGAATAAACATAGCATACTGAGGTTTTATCATTCTACATTATTCAATACGAGTATAAAGTATATATAGCAGATATCCCATATTAATATATAAAGATACATTAATAAGACACTGAATAGCCTAATAAGTGTCCATTACCTACATAATCCTATGAGGCAACTGAACTCTATATAGACATTAAATATCCTGTATCTCGATGAAACCTTCCCATGAAGAATTCAATCATGAATTCCAAATATCGAGAATGAATGCACTTTATGATATCTTTACCTTTTACGTTCAAATGGATATATCATGGTTTCAAATTTTACTTTTAAGAGACTAACTGGCATCTCACTCTCAGGCTTGCCAACACTTCCAAAATGACAAGACCCTTTTGTTCTCAATCTAAAATCTGACTCCAGTTCAACCCTATTTTATATGACAAGATTATTAAACAAGCACTAAAATCTGCTGAAACTGAAAAATAAACTTTTTTGTCCATTTTCCAAGTCATCATATTCTAAATATTTCTATTCATGCCAGTCATCATCATGGTCATTAGTAGTATCGGTATCAATATTACTTATTGCCGTCATCATTATCATTACTTGTTATTATTTGTTGGAAATTGCAGAAACTTGTCATAATATATTACAAGGCACATTACATGATATACATATATATACCGTTTTCTTTTTCCTTTCTTTTCTTCTTTTTATAACGTAAAAGTTTAACCCATCACTGCCGGCTTAACACATATCCCTGAGCGTCATAAACTTTGGTGATTTCTGGCAACGACCAGACACTGGACGTGGGAGTCCGCTACATCAAGCAGAACGTCCTGCTCCAAGCATCAGGCATACCCCACAGACCAAGCGGTTTGTTATGACACCAGTACATATGACCCGTCTGTAACGGGGTAAAAAGAAATTACAGTCCATCAATTCCTTCTAATAAAAAATCACAAGTCTATCTCTCTAACTAACAGATCAAAAGTAAAATAAAAATATTGAAAAGAATAAATTATGCCCACAAGACTTTCATAAAACCAACTGCAACTGTCAGTCTAATACCACCTAAGATATAATACAAACTGCAAAAAGCTTCCTGTTTCAATCTTATATACAGTGGACTTTTTCTCCATCTAAATTTCTTGGCAAAGACATGTAGAAACAAGATATCTTAAGGCTAAAAACAGATTTAGTTGGATAAGGCAGGTTTTTGCAAATAATAGGTGAAAATTTATCATCAGTACTAATGCCCTGATATCATGGGTATGTTTTGATTGGAATAAATAAATAAACAAAATAAAAAATAAATTCTGAGACTCTTTTAAAAGAAGGTGAGATGCCTGTCAGATCTGTGTTTCAACTTGGTTTAGGAAAAGAAAAAAAGAAAAGGGGGGGGGGGAAATCAAAGAGGTTTTTAAACACTACTATACTGATCTCTCTGACCATTGCAATAAAAAAAAAAAAAAAAAGCATCATAGGATATGGTCAGTTGGTTAAAAATGATACTGGTCATCAATATATCAAAAGCAGTAAGCAATGACAAGAAACAAAGATTACCTAAAAGAGAACCGAACAAATACGAATCTAGCTGCTAGTAAAAATACAACCCCAAAAACTTCAAGTCACTATTTCCTTGAACACTGTCTTCAACCAAGAGCAAGCAGAGCAATTCACCCAACTGCACAATCAATCTATTGTGTTCAGGACAAACAACAGAACTTCACACATAAGACCTAAGGGGCCTTGATTCACCCCTTTGCTATTCATATGGTAGTCATATTGCCAGAACAATAAAAGAAAACAGGGTAATGGAGCTATCAAACAGAATTTTAAAATCCTATAACATTCCTAAATGTCCTATCTCTTTGGAAAGGAATAAGGGGGAGTCAATAAAATTACATCGACATGTCCAAATTCCAGAATCTACTAATCAATAATCCTTGTACAATATCCTCAAGCTGATAACTGGGTTACACCAACAGGTGTATTGTAAATTACCTCATACTATATGAAACAATTTAGCTAAGCACAAAACCCATGGTGCTGACATGTTAAAAATCTTGAAACAGTTTGTAAACTTTTTTTGGATTAACCTTACACTTTTTAATGAATTTATCAATATCATTATCACATTCTCAATAGAACATACCTATAAATTCTGGAAAAAGTGACAGTAAAGGATTTTCTTTAATTCTGGTATTCATATTCTCTGTTATAATTGCCTCTGCACTTAATTAAAACTCAAAACTAATGTAAATTTCTCCTACTCCGAATTCCCATTACAAAATAATTCTCGCTACCAAGGATGAGCAAAGTGAAAATTTCTAGAAGGTGGTTATTTAAGGACCATTAATTTGAGGATGGCAACATGAAATCATTGATTCTAACATTCTATATCTATCTATCTTTCTTTCTTCTTTCTGTTATTAGCTAATTTTTTTGGCTTTTCTAGCTGGAGAACATGGTATCCACACCATTATCTTCCCTAAAGCTTACAACAAACCAGGTAATATGATTTGTTGGTCTGAAGTCCTGTCTGCTTACTGTACTGTATATAACCTATCAGCCACAATCACGGCATCATTCTGTGCATGCAGTCAACAATGTGAACAAGACATTTATGTTGAATTACACATCTGGCACTTATCAGGTCATTTTGTTTCCGCCACACCCACCAAACGAGCTTTACAATTTAATTTCATTTACAGCACATGCCTATATTTTGTTGTGAATGAAACATATTGAATGAAATTGTAATTCCGTTACAGTATGAAACAATTCACTTAGCAAAACCCCCTTTACTTCACACAAATGCCTCTTAGTCTCTTACAGCGGTTTCCTATGACTAGCAATAGCTACTTGCTTTATTAATTTACACAGACTAATAAACAAAACTAAATTATATACAAAAAAAAGTCCTTATTTGCTGCTGGGTGAACTGACAAACTGGAGGAATTGCATTTCTAAAGAGATTAAGAAAATAATGATAAATAAAGAAAACCTTCATGTAAGAATTCCCTTATCTAGCTGATAACATAGTTCTTTCATAAAGGAAATAATATCAGGTTTCCCCTGTCTAATTCTTTAAATCTAAATAAAATGCTAATACAACCAAGCACCTTACATGAAATAAATAATATATAATATATATATATATATATATATATATATATATATATATATATATATATATATATATATATATATATATATATATATATATATATACACATTATATACAGCCTACCAATCCCTTCCAATAAAAAATAAATTAAAAGTCTATCTCTCTACCAAACAGATTCTCTAAATTCTTTAAATCTAATGCAATGCTTAAAAAAATTAGGTCTAGCATCCTTATGATAAATAAATGTTTGAAAGAAGCCACAAGCACAGTTACAAAATACTATTTGTAAAAGGCTACCAAGAAAATAAAGGGGAATACTTAAGTGAAATGCGGGAGAGATTTTTGTTGATTCCAATCTAGCTGCTAGCAAACCTACTCAAGAGCCATTCCTTGCAAACTTCCTTGTTGAATACTTCATATATAAATAACGGTTTGGGTTGCGAGTAGAGTTAGCTGCCCAAAGGGAAAGGTAAGAAGTGCAGGAAACATAAATTCCCTGCTCTCTTATGTTCTTGGTTGCAGCACTGTTTAGGCAATGAGTATATATAAAAAAAAAAGTTGTATGCCTACTTTTGTGGGGCTGTTTCTCCTCAGTGACTGCAGCCAGGCCCTGACAGGTTAACAAATGTTTAGCCCGCACAACTTAGAGAAGGAAGCTTAACAGCGTCTGACACAACATAACATCAGCCATCATGAGTGGATTAATTAAGTTCAATAACTTGAGAATTGGCAAACTATGAATATGACCTAATGCTGCACATAACTACCCCAATCCTCTGATGCATCATTCTTTAACCCTTCAATAACAGTTTCAGAAATCTATAGCCGTACCCGGCATGATGAGTCGGATTGTTATGACGGCTACAGGTGTGGCCTGGCAGCTGCGGGTTAAATTATTCCTGGTAAAATTATTGGTCTACTATAAGGACTGATATTAGCTCCTTCCACTTAATATCCTCATGCGCTGGCTTGATAAACTGCAAGAAAAGTGCAAATCTATTGGGAAACCCTACATCGTAACTAAAATTTTAAAATATATAACTAGCATGAAACAGCAGTTCTCTCCTACTTACATTAATGGGGTAATTAGAAAATAAAACATTAAAAAACAGCTAACAAAAGTGACAAGCAAATGGTCTGTGGGGCACAAGTGACCTTCAAAGAGAAATATGGGCCTAGTGATATCTTCAGAAAATTTTACACTATCAAAGAGAAAATTCCATAGAATTTATCATATACTCAAATACCATTAAATAAATACTACAGTAGTATAGAATACCTATTGACAATTAGACTGATAGCAGTATGGTTTAAATAATTCCTTTATTAACAATGACTTAGGTAGGTGTGGCCCTCAGATGATCAAGAAAACTGAAGTGTGGTCTTTGGGAAATACTGAATGTCACACTTTGAAATTTCAAGAAATCTGAAACTCTTCAAATATACTACTCATTTACTTTCTAATTGCTGCCTATCTATTAGCTAAACATTTGCTTTTGCACGCATCTGCATCATTGATATATCTGTCTCCTGTGTGGACATGCCAAAAGTAAAAGATAATTCCTAGACCACTTCAAATTTCAACTCGTAAGAAGGGATGTTTTGCAATTTTTCTTAATCCCTTAGCGACAGCATTAGAAATCTCTCGGCATCATGGACTCCGGTGATTTCTAGCAACCATCCAGCCGCTGAGAGTGGAAGTCCACTAAATGTCGCGGAACTTCCCGCTCAACACACTCTAGCACTTCACCACGCGCATAGCTGTACCCAGCAGATTGAGCGGCTTGTTACGACGGCTATACATGTGGCCCGGAAGTAACGGGTTAAGATAACAATATGTAATTTTTTTATGAGTTTGTGCATGTGAGCAGCTCCCAATGGCCAAAAGGGTAGGGGTACATAAATCACAAA
>NC_051424.1:5852556-5855056 GCF_015228065.2 Penaeus monodon | reverse complement strand
ATTTCTGGCAACGGCCAGACACTGGGCGCGGGAGTCCGCTACATGAAGCGGAACTTCCCGCTCCACGCACTCTGGCACATCGCAACATGTACAGCCATACCCCATAGACCAAGCAGTATGTTACGACGCTTGTACACGTGAACTGATCAGAAGGGGTTAATGGGACTTCCCTATTGTGATTCTTGCATGACAGTAGGAGTACAATTATATATGACAAAGGTTGTTTTTGAAGAAAATATCTGTCAAGAAAATATTGCTGATAATACACACATCTACATATATTTCATACTTTATGAAACAAACAAGACTAAATCACGTAGACAATTCCAACACCTTCCTTCACTTTGCTGATTTGCTTCCTATCACAGCTAACAGGAAAGACAAAGGGTTATTACTAACCTGTACTAAGATTGGAATCTTGTCTATCCAGTACAATAGGCTGGGACCCAGACCCGGACATGGAAGAGGGTGGTTGAGTGGATGTGGGAGTGCTTGGACTACTCCCACTGAGGTGAACCTGAGAAAAGAACTGTCATCAGTGAAACAGCTCGTCATAATGAAAGCTGGCATGCAAGTCATACAGTACAGCTACACACACTGATGAGAAATTTCTAAATCATTGTTAGAAAAGGTGTGAATGGTAATAATTCCAGAATGCAAGTGTGTAATTAACCCAATTGTAGAAAGTCTTTTTCCCCTGCACGTGAGTGCATGTAAAATTAGCTGCTTATGTGAAAGTAAAAAAGCAAAGGGAACACACTTTCCCTTTGTGTACCTTGGTTTTCCAGTAACAGGCTGAAATGAGGTTTTTGCCTTACTTTTGAGGGGTTTTAACTAATCAAGGACCATAATAAGAGCCTAGAAAGTGAACAATGTTTAAGGTCACACAACTGGAAGCAGACTGACCATTCATGGCATATATCCTGCAAACCCAGCACTCGGATTCAGTTTGATATAGCAAGAATGAATGTCAACTGGCAATAAATCATTAATATTTCAATACTAAATCCACAACAGTAGAAAGCACTTGTGATAATTATTAATATTAAATGTTAACTAGATAAATACATTATGGAATTATCATACTGATTTCAAAATATGCACTACTTCAAACTACTTATTCTATCAAACTTAATAGTGGTATGGCATTTTCAAAAAAGATAAAGGTTAATGCAGATCAAGAATAAACATACACAAAGAAAAAACACATCAAAACAAAAATGAAAAACAAGTAAAAATTCTTACATTTGTTAACCTACTGCTGCCAGGAACATGCAATATCCACTGTAACTGTTTTGTGTTTACATATAAATTTCCACATAAGTGCTCAGCCACAAAGGAATCAATTCATAGACCTTTATTATGCACCTTGATTTTTTCTTTACTCAAGTTTCCATAAAAATGTTTTATTCTAATATTATTAATAAACAAATATCATTATCACTATTGCTAACATTATGACCATCTTTCACTATTGACAATACTTACATCAATAAAAAATGATGAATATATTTCTGCAACCCAAGGAATAGGGTAATCTGATGATATACGTATTACTAATAATTGGCTAGGCACTCATGGAGCCATCTATGTGTAAAAGCAACAGATAAACGACTCACAATGGGCATGGCATGAGTATATATGCTATTCACAATGGCAGTGGTTAACACATAATATTGCAAAGTAAAAAAAAAACAAAAAAAGAAAACACTATATGTATTATATATATATATATATATATATATATATATAAAATATTATATATATATATATATATATACATAATATATATGTATATATATATATATATATATTATATATTTTATATACCTTTTTATATATATATATATATATACCATCAACAGATGAAATAATATAATTTGGTTATTAATTATACTTCCATCAACAATGACATACACCTGACAAACTGAGAGGAGGAAAAGTAAGGGGAGTGATAGGACAGGGTAAGGGGGGAGAGGGGGAGACGGGGAGGGAAGGAGAGGGAGAGGGGGAAGGGGAGGGGAAGACAGACAGAGGGAGGGAGGGAGGGAGGGAGGGAGAGGAGAAAGAGAGGGAGAGAGAGAGAGAGAGAGAGAGAGAGAGAGAGAGAGAGAGAGAGAGAGAGAGAGAGAGAGAGAGAGAGAGAGAAAGAGAGAGAGAGAAAGAAAGAGAGAGAAAGAAAGAGAGAGAAAGAAAGAGAGAGAAAGAAAAAGAGAGAAAGAAAGAGAGAGAAAGAAAGAGAGAGAAAGAAAGAAAGAAAGAAAAAAAGAGAGAGAGAGAGAGAGAGAGAGAGAGAGAGAGAGAGAGAGAGGGCAAAGGACAAAAGAGAGAGAGAGAGAGAGAGAGAGAGAGAGAGAGAGAGAGAGAGAGAGAGAGACAACAAAGAGAGAGAGACCAAAGAGAGAGAGAGAGAGAGAGAAGGACAAGAGAAAGAAGAGAGAGAAAAAACAACAAAAGAGAAGAGAGAGAGAGAAAAGGACACAAACAAAAAACCGGGGGG
>NC_051424.1:5835607-5843107 GCF_015228065.2 Penaeus monodon | reverse complement strand
TTTTAACGTCATAACTGTGATATAACTCTTGGAATGCAATAATTTCCAAATAAACAATTCTGCTACAGAAACATTAGCTGCCAAAAAAAATTAAAATGTAAGCATTTCTTAGCCTAGCATAGGAAATAACAAAATGGAAGCATTCCCCCTCTTCAAATATTAATAACAATCTTCACGTGCCAAAAAAAATAATGCCTGTTGGGTAAATAAAGCTCATATTCCTTTAACATTTGATTTTTTCATAACTTAAGATAGTAGCCGAGCTCATTCGCGTTCCTCGCGTGAAAACGTGGCCGTCACCCAGAAATATTAGCCAAGGAAAGTTACCAATCTCCTCGCTTTAGTACGAAAAATAAATCTCAACTCCCAGCTACAATATAAAACACATTCTAATCTACTAGAATGAATTATCACAGACATTCCAAGACAAGGCAGACAGGCAGGGCAAGGGAAAACCCGAAGGAATGTTCCCTCCCAAAACATGAAATCTTGTTCTTCATCAGAAAGAACAAAACAAATTTCCTAGGAGTTCGAGCACCACACCACCTTATTCACCGGAATGAGAGGATTCCTCCCTTCCATCGTGAAGAGCAACCTTAGAAATCTCAAAAAATGACGAGCCTGAGAAACCTCCAGGAGATCAGGGCCATTAATCACTCTCCTGAAAAAGGACAGGTTTTCCCACTAAAACCAAGGAGCTCGTGCTTATTTCCCACATTTCCACACGTCCTGGGCCTCGTTTCTCGACGGCAGAGAGGGGGGAAAGAGGCGCAAAATCCCCCAAAAGCCAAATAATGAATAATAAACATAAGTAAATCCCGGGGCAGCCACACACACACACCTCCATTACGCCACGCAGAGGCCTTCCCCCGCCACCTATTTGGCTCCAGAATTCCACTTTCCCGGGGCATTTCCACTCTTTCCACCTCACCGAGACACACTTCCGTCCTCGAGGCTGCCACGAGGGCGACCCCCGCTAGGCCTCGACCCCGGACAAGGCATAAGGAGCAGCTTTTCCCACTCGGGAGATGAAGCTCTGAGCCCGAGTGTTTACGAAGGGCCTTTCCTCCGGGGCCATCGATTCGGCCCTTTTTTCCTCCTTTTTCCCACTTACCCAGAGACATTTCGGCGTGTTCCCTACGTAGTCCATAACTTCATAGTAGCACGTCCCTGTACGAAGTTGGAATGGGCACAGAGCTCCTTCGCACTCATGGAAAATCGATGAAAATTGCAAAATGTTCCTCGCTCCTTCGTCAACAATGAGGGGGATGAGGCGCGTCCGCCGGCAAAGCCCACGCGTAGAAAATGGGAATGGCACCCTATTTTTCCCTCTTTTTTCTCTTATTTTGGGCCCATTTCCACTCTCGTGGCCACAACGAGGGTATAATAAGTGTTGGAAAATGCCAGCACAAAACGGCAGGCGATTATGACAGCGAATAATAACGTGTTCAAGAGCGTGTTTTTTTAGAGAATGTCCACCTGGAGCACAGACTCTTTTTTTTCTTTATTTTTCACTTATTCGCCTCTTTATTTCTCGCTACTCCTTCCTCTTCCCATTCCCAGACTATGGTTCCACGCAGATAAATATATAACTAAGAACAGATATAACACCAGGCGTTTCTTTCAAGGAGGAAGAACTAGAAACTCAACAAAGGACATTTTGGAGCATTTCATATTACTCGTAATAACGTGTAAAATATCATGTTAATTCATATTTGATTTATTACCTCCTCCACCTACAGATTTTCCCGGATCACATCAGCATGAAATAACAATTCGGATGTTTATATTTACTCAGTTATCAAGATGATAGTTAATTAAGTATGGATCGGAGGAGTTTGTCATGACGTTTCAATATTTTCTCACGAGTTACACGTAAGTAATATAAGTAGGTAGGTATGAATGCAGGTAGTTATAAGTAAGAATTAACGTAATATTTACAGTTTTAAGTCGTATGGTTCGTTTAAATTGTAAGTATTAATGGGTAAAATGGGTGTAATTATTTGTAATATTGTGTTATAAGTAATGAGGAGTATGGTGAGGGTGGTTATATATATGGAAGGATATGGTGCATGTAATTTGCAAGAATTAATGAGTTTAGTGCATACAGTGCATAGCATGTATACATAACATACAGTAAACATTTTTACACGTAAATATTAACACAGTACATGTACTTTTGAGTAATATTAAGTATAATGTATGTAACGCCCATGAATGATTTCCTGTGTGGAGTGATTACACCTGATCATGTAAGTTATGAATCACTGCACTGTACTTGATACAAGTAAGTGGAAAAAATTGTAGAGGAATAGTATTCTCTGATCAGATCGTGCGAGTACAGTGTAAATAGCACGTGAGATAGTGACAGCGAGCCTAGCACGGGATTTAGACGAGCAGAATGATTAGATATATGAAGGTGAAGGCAGAGGAACCAACATGGCAGACAGCAGGAGACAAGCATCAAGGGTCTGACTGGCTTGACTACGGGAAGGGGGGGGGGGGTTGACCGTTTGTCTTGGAAATATGGTGGCTGCCACAAGCGGAAAAAGGTGGATATATACGTCGGCACCGTGCCTGTTTTATTTCCCCACGTGACTCCCCCTCGAAACAAATAGATGTCTGGTGCAGGCAGGATCCGTGGACAAGGTGAGATTCAACATGGCGGTGAGGGAGGAGGGCGGAGGGGAAGGAGGGAGGGAGGCCGGAGGAAGGGAGAGGGCAGTGGGAGGAGGAGGGAGAGAGGGAGGGAGGCCGGAGGAAGGGAGGGGTCCAGGGGAGGAGGAGGGGGGGAGGGCGAGGTAGAGAGAGCGGACACTAGTATCCCGCAGCGGTCGGTATAGGGAGGTGGCCGCTCGCGCCAGTGGCCGCTCCGTGGCGGGTGCGTCCTCCCTCCCTCCCTCTCTCGCGCTCCACACTTTTACTTCTATTTGTCCATCGCCGGAGCTTTTCCGTCATGGGCATTCTAAGACGAAAAGCCATGCACGGGCAGGTAGGCGAGGAAGATGCCATGCAGCCTGCCCGAGGCCCCTGAGGGCGAGGCTCACTCCATGCCGCCAATAAGCAGAATCTGGCAACGGAGGCGCAAGGAAGGAGACCTGTGAAAATGGCGAAGAGAGCAGGAACGGCGATACGTACACACACACATACACACACACACACACACATACACACACACCACACACACGCACATCAAAGCACATATGCACTCCATGACACGGGCTCACGCAACCAGACTTTTCTGCGTGGGGTGGAGGGAGGGGATTTATCTATTAAATGTCTATCGATGCTGATACATGCAGATGTGCACATGTCGCCGTATCTTCCAGGCTTTACGAGTTCCTTATAAAGTGGAACTCAGAGAGAGGAGAATATTCATTAAAAAAAAATAGATATATATTCCCGCGCATGCGTATTTCCATGAATATCAATGAGACTTACTTAAGCATTACGCAATGATTATAATGAATTATTAACAATATTAACGAGACTAACTACAAGAAATAGACTATAATAATAACAAAATAAACAACGATGATGATGATGGCAATGATAATAATTAATCAAATATACTGATAATGATTTAAATAATGATAATGACGATAATTGAATTAATTACAATGCCAATAAAAATCACAATGCTGATGATGATGCTGAGATATGGAAATAATAATAATAATAATAATTATAATATAATAATAATAATAATAATAATAATACGTATAATAAAATAATGAGAATAAAAACAATATAATAATAATGATAATAATAATAATGGTAATAATAATAAGAAAA
Source organism: Penaeus monodon (assembly GCF_015228065.2). NCBI lineage: Eukaryota > Metazoa > Arthropoda > Malacostraca > Decapoda > Penaeidae > Penaeus > Penaeus monodon. Next base: position 5,839,312 of record NC_051424.1, on the reverse strand, counting down.
AAATAATAACAATAAAATTAATCATACTAATATTTTTTAAAATTATAATAACAACAACAGCAACAAAAAATAATAATAATAACAATAAAAGCTAATACCACTACTACTAATTATTATTATCATTACATCAGTAATGAACAATACTAATAATAATGATGATAATGATAATAGCAACAGCGATAAAAATAATAACAACAAGAAAACAATAATAATAATAATAATAATTATTATTATTATTATAATGACAATAGTGATAATGATAATGATGATAATTATTATTATTATTATGATAATAATAATAATAATAATAATAATAATAATAATAATAATAATAATAATAATAATAATATTAATGATAATAATAATGATAATAAAAATAATAAATAACAGTAATAATAATAGTAATACTAATGATGATGATGATGATGATGATGATGATGATGATGATGATGATGATGATGATGATAATGATAATGATAATGATAATGATAATGATAATGATGATGATGATGATGATGATAACGAAAATAACACTAATGATTATAACGAAAATAATAATAATGATGATAACGAAAATAATAACATTCATACTGATAATAATGATAATGTTGAAGATAACGACACTGAATATGCTAATGATATCATATCACCGATCCCATTATCAAAAACGATATCAACTTTATAATAATTATCCTAATGATTAGTAATAACCAGAACAATAGGGATAATAAGTGTAATAATAATAATGATATTAGCACGGTTAATTACGATAATGAATGGTAAATAGTCTGCAAATGAAACTAGTGAAAATTTTTACCTTAATAACCATAATCATTCATGAAAAAATAGATACACATCACTAACGCAAATATTAACAATACAATAATATGCTATTAAAACTATTAGTGACGTAAAGATAATCATTATTACTATTGTCACTATTGCTAATGACAACATTACTAATATTTTTCCTTGTATTCACTATTACTATTACAGTCATTACCTTCTCATTTACTTTTTATTTTTACAATTTCGGTTTTTATTCGTATCCTGAATGCTATAATTATCATAAAGACTATTATTTGGTCATTATTATCATATCATAATTTTCATTAATATTATCATAATTATAATCATTATTGTGGTACCGTTATGTTATCCCTTTCTAACATTAATCATTTTCATTACATCATAATACTGCCATAATCACTATCATCACCATCATCATCACCATTCCCAATATCAATAATAATTATCATCACCATTATCAATGTCAATTATAATTATCTATAATCATCATTATCAATCTTATCATCATCAATATCTATCAATATCAATTATATTAATCATCATCCTCATTATCTATTTTATCATCATCACCATTTTTCAATACTAATTGTAATCATCATCACCATCATTATTAATCTTATCACCATCACCGCCATCATCATCATCAGCATCATCATCAGCATCATCATTATCATTGTTTCTCTTTTCGCAAAAAAATGTTCACTATAGAATTACGATAATTAAAGAGGGTGTTGTTGCTTTTATCTCTTCTCCATTTTCCTTCTTTTCTCACAGAAAACGAGAGAGAGAGAAAGAAAGAGAGAGAGAGAGAGAGAGAGAGAGAGAGAGAGAGAGAGAGAGAGAGAGAGAGAGAGAGAGAGAGAGAGAGAGAGAGAGATGAGAGAGAAAGAGAGAGAGAAGGAGAGAGAGGAGAGAGAGAGAGAGAGAGAGAGGAGAGAGAGAAGGAGAGAGAGGAGATCGAAAGAGAGAGAGATCGACAGGAGAGATCGACAGAGAGAGAGGAGAGAGAAGGAGAGAGAAGGAGAGAGGAAAGGAGAGAGAAGGAGAGAGAGAGAGAGGAGAGAGACAGATAGATAGATAGAGAGAGAGAGAGAGATAAAGAGCGCGCTTCTGGCTAACAGCTGATTTTTTAAAACTGTGTTTACTCACTCTTACTCATTCTCTCTCTCTTCTACTGTTTCTTTGTTTGACTGTCTGTCCCGTTTTCTCTCACTTCTTTCTTTTCTCTCACTTTTTTCTTTTCTCTCACGCCTTCTCAGTTCTTATCGCTCGGTCTTTTTCTTACCTTCCTTCCTCTCTTCTCACCCCCCCCCTGTTCCCTTCTCTCTCTCACAACCAATTTCATTAATTATAATATTATGGTCAGTGTTATTTCATTGAATTATTCTTGTTGACAAATATGTCATTACGAGTGACAATGGTTCAGTTTTAGTAGTTAATAATAATAATAATAATAAAAAATAATAATAATAATAATAATAATAAATACAATGATAAAATATCGATCATTATCATATTATCATTAATATCATTATTCTGAAAATTTTAATTATCATTATTTACATTATCACATTACTATTATTATTATTATTATTATTATCATTACCTATTATCATTATCATTACTAGTATCATTATGACTTATCATGATCATTATTATTATCAAAATTGCCAATATCATCAGTAATATCATCACCATTATCATAATGATCACCATTATTTTTTTTTCGTTATCATTACGTTATCATTTGCAGTATGCACTTTCGATACACCATTTGGCAAGCTAAAGAGGTGATCATGAGATTTTCTTCGACTGTGAGAGTCATGAGGTCACCCAAGACTGGTCACCTTGAAAGCCCTCGCAGCGCACAACAGTCATGAGATTGCCAGTCTATGACACTCATGACGCTCCAGAATCAGAGACAGCCATAACACGAGCTGGTCATGAGGTTGCCACGATATCAAGGGGTGGCAGCCTATGACAGTCATGAAATCAACGCAGTGCATGGCGAGTTATGGCGACCACAAGGTTAGCGCCGTATATGAGGTGCGACGGCCATGAGGATTATCATGATGTGAAACGATCATGAGGTAAGTGCAGTGCGATATGCATGAGGTTACCTGGCTACGTAACTCCCATGACGTCACGAGCATGTTCCGTGTTCATTGGGATGCCAGGAGTCTCATGACAGCAATATGGCTGCTGTAGAATCGAGGAATTTCTATGGTTTTGCGCTGAGAAAAAGTGAGAAAGTTAAGAGGGGAGGGGAGGGGGAGGGGGGAGAGAGAGTGATAGGGGGAGGAGAGTGGAAGGAGAGAGGGAGTAAAGCAGGGGGAAGGTTGGGAGATGGAAGAGGAGGGAGGGAGAGGGGAAGGAAGGGAGGGAGGGGAGGGAGAGGGGGAGGGAGGGAAAGGGGGAGGGAGAGAGGGGAGAGGGTGGGAGGGAGAGAGAGGAAGAAAGAGATGAGAGAGAAGAGAGAAGAGAGGAGAAAGAGAGAAGAGAGAGAGAGAGAGAGAGGGAGTGAGACAGCAACAAAGGAAAAGAGACAGAGAGAGAGAGTGGGAGAACGATACCCCAATAACTTTTTCGCATTTAGCAACTCACAAGCAAATCCAGAAACACTTTTCTTAGCATGCAACACTAAATCTACATTCCTGAAGGCATTTAGCAAAGAGACGACGATTCTTCATAAAAATTTTCCCCCAAAAAAAAGGCATCGGTTTAATTAGAAAACACTTAAATACTTTATACTGAGGATTCAATCGTTTATACAAGAACATTCGATCCGATCACTAAATATGGCGGTCTTCCTTTTGCCGTTCAGAAAAAGTCTATATGAAAAAAAAAACACGAAAAATGACACACATTTCGACACAAGAGCTTTTAAAATAACCT
>NC_051424.1:5828107-5830607 GCF_015228065.2 Penaeus monodon | reverse complement strand
TTTTATTATCATTTATTTTTTTTTTCCTTGTTCAAGATCCTTCCCTTAAGAAAGATGCTGCTGTTACGCAGCATCTTTCGCTAGGCCTACTCTCTTTTCTTTCCTTCCTTCTTTCTTTCTTTCCTTCTCTCTCTCTCTTCTCTCTCTCTCTCTCTCTCTTCATCCCCTCCTACTTCCCGTCATCATTCTCCCTCTCTCCTGTCACGACCCGTTGCTTTGTCTGGCTGCATGACTCACAGAGAAACAGGTCAGAGTGCACAGCAAAAGCGACGCAGAAGAAAATCCATCTCTGTAGGAATAGCCTTTAGGTAATATGTTTAGAAGGGACAAAAAAAAAGCAAACAAACAAACACACAAAAATGCATGGCAAAGAGAACACGCGGCGAGTTAATGACAACGTATTAGCAAACACGAAGTTGTCATGCACAACCTAACTCCTTTACTTGCGCTAACCACCGCCATGAACACGTTTTGACGGGAGGCGGTTGCCATGCACAACCCTGCAACATTGGGTCTCTGCAACCGTCTTCACACTGCACAGCAATTGCTTGGCCATTCATACGGGGTGTGCGGTGTACCGTTAATGTGTTTAAGCTTCTCTTTTTGAGATAAGGAGAAAGTATTATGTTGAGAGTTATAATTAAACACTGAGATTTATGGGTTCTTTTTATATGTGTGTGTGTGTGTGTGTGTGTGTGTGTGTGTGTGTGTGTGTGTGTGTGTGTGTGTGTGTGTGTGTGTGTGTGTGTGTGTGTGTGCGTGTGGTGTGCGTGTGCGTGTGCGTGTGCGTGTGCGTGTGTGTGCGCGTGTGCGTGTGCGTGTGCGTGTGCGTGTGCGTGCGCGTGCGTGTCCCGAGTGTACTTGCGTAGGCGGGCGTGCATGGGTCGGTGTCCGTGGGTGGACGCGTGGGCGTGAGTGTGCCTCTGCATGTTCCACGCGTGCGCAAAACAGTGTTCCCTTTAACAGCCTTCAATCCCCAGCGAAACAGAGGCACTCCATCCGAGGCCGGACGCCATTAGTTTTTTTTTTTTTTTTTTTTTTTTTTGACGCCGCGCCGACCTAACCAGCCGCCGGGAGTCCGTAAGAGGGGGTATGGGGGGGGGGGGGCGTCCGTTGCGTTTCGTTTGTGTTTGTCTGTCGCTCGTCGTTGCAGCACCCTGACACGTGACCTTTGAGCTTCACTCTGCTCTCACGCGACCTTTCAATTGCATTCGTTGCCACCTATCATTCCCGCTCGAGTCAAAACAGAACTGACACATAAATCTTTCATCTTTTTTCTTCCGATGGGTTGCCACTACCCCTGCCATGAGGACGAGGATGGTTTATTGCCATGAACTTCCCATCAAACTCGATTTTCCCTTTTAATATTTTATTCATAAGTTGCATTACAAACAAACAAACACCCGCTCGCGAACTCGTAAATGTCTGTTTGTTTTGTTACAAGTCTGATTGTCTCTGTATGGGTATATATCTTCATGAATGTGTGTGTGTGTGTGTGTGTGTGTGTGTGTGTGTGTGTGTGTGTGTGTGTGTGTGTGTGTGTGTGTGTGTGTGTGTGTGTGTGTGTGTGTGTGTGTGTGTGTGTGTGTGTGTGTCTGTGTGAATGTATATATATAATGTATATATGCATATAATGCACTGTATGCATATTATATATATATATATATATATATATATATATATATATATATATATATATATATATATATATATATATATGTACGAGTGAATGTATGCATGCATGTGTATGGATGTATATATGTAAGTATAGATAAATGCGTGTGTGTATGTATGTATGTATATGCGTACGTTTGTTTGTAAGTATGTGCGAATCCAGAGCCTACAGGAGGTTCCGAGCATCCGCGCGGACGACCGTCCTTGGTCTGGCGGATCCGCAGCCTCACCTCGCGATCATCACCTCAGTGTGTGGGACGTAATTAACATAAACAACAACAGTTCTTTGTGTTTACATTTAAAGAGTCTCTTGTCCATATTCAGTGTTATATAGCATTGGCCTTCGGTTCTCTCCAGGAGACGTGTGTATACTTTCCGCACGTTATGGACAGTACATTTTTGTTGCAACGTGTTCGTGGGTGGCGACACGTACGCACGTACTTTCTCTCTCTTCCTCAATCTGTCGTTTTTTTCTGTCTATGTCTGTGTCTGTTTTTTTTTTTCTTTCTTTCTCTCCCTTCTTTTTTCCTCTCCCTCTTCTCTTTCTGTCTCTCCGTTGCTGGTGAGATCGAATGCTAATAATAACAATAAGCAATTACTTATATTATATTATACTCTATATAAACGAAAATTGGAATGTAATCTGTCGCCACTTCAGATCGTCTTTTGTTTCCTTTTTTATTTTTCAATCCCTTTTACGTATTGTCGTTTATAAAACTAGTTTTCTTCACTACTCTTTGTTATTACATTTATCTAGGTTTTCGTATTATCCTAGAACCTTGTTATTTCTTTTTTATTATTATTCTCTCCTTGGTCTTTCTCACTT
>NC_051424.1:5818107-5825607 GCF_015228065.2 Penaeus monodon | reverse complement strand
ACAATGTTCTCACGCTAGCATAAATATCAATCATTTATTAACAATATTCATTAAGCAAGCACCTGTTGCCTCACTGCCTGTCAATCACTCATCATTTTCTATCATTATGTGTCTTCATTACTGCGGCTGCAATTATCAAAAACAATGCCACGCCAAAAGTGGCATTTGTTTTGCCTTTGTTATTGGTATTGCAGAAGGAGAGGAAGAGGAGGAGGTGGAGGTGAGGAGGAGGAGGAGGAGGTGAGGAGGAGGAGGAGGAGGAGGAGAGGAGGAGAGGAGGAGAGAGGAGGGGAGGAGGGGAGGTGGTGGTGGAGGAGGAGGAGGAGGAGGAGTGGAGGAGGAGGAGGAGGAGGAGGAGGAGGGGTGTGGTGGTGGTGGAGCAGGAGGTGGTGGTGGTGGTGATGGGTGGAGGAGGAGGAGGAGGAGGAGGAGGAGGAGGAGGAGGAGGAGGAGGGTGGGGTGAGCAGGAGGGGTGGTGGGGATGGTGGGAGGAGGAGGAGGAGGAGGAGGAGGAGGAGGAAGGAGGAGGAGGAGGAGGAGGAGGAGGTGGTGGTGGTGGTGGTAGTGGAGGTGGAGGAGGAGAAGGTGGAGGAGCGGCAGGAGGAAGAGGGGGACAGAGAGGAAGAGGAGACGGAGGAAATGGAGGAGGAGGAGACAAAGGAGGAGGAGGAGGAGGAGGAGGAGGAGGAGGAGGAGGAGGAGGAAGAAGAGGAGGAGAAGAGTAATGAGGAGGAGGGGATGGAGGAGGAAGAGGAGGAGAAGAAGAAAAGAAAGGCCCGACCACCCACTCCCCCTCACTCCCCAACCCCATCCACCTCCTCCCCTCCTCCTCCTCCTCCCTCCTCCTTCCCCGCTGCCCCTCCTCCTCCCACACGACACCTGTTTATCAACTACGTAGTACGATCTAAATGCCGGACTCATTTCTTCATTAACCTTTCTCCCTCCTCCTTCCACCCCACTTCCTCACCCCTCACCCCCCTCCCTCCTTCCTCACCCCTCCTCCTCCCTCATCCATTCATTTCCTCTTCACCCCTCCCCTCATCCCTCCCGTTTGCTTATCCTCTCCCTTCCCCTATTCCTCACCCCTCACATTTCCTCCCCTCCCCCCCCCCTTTCTCCCCCTTCCCGTTTCTTCACCATAACCCTCTCCTCATTCCTTCCTCCTTCCTCATTCCTACTATTACCTCACCCTTCTCCCCCCTTCCCCACCCCTCACCCTTCTCCCCCCTTCCCCACCCCTCCCCCTCCCCCCCTTCCCCACCCCCACCCCCCTGCCGATCGTGCCGACAGCGATAGCCAGGCAGCGACACCGTTTTCGCGACGCCATAACTGCTGTGTCTCCTGCCTTTGTGATCAACAGGTGGACGTCAACACCAGCTCTTCATATCACGGGAAAAATACTCCCCACCACTACCCTAATAATAACAAAAGTACGAAGGATAAGAGAGAGAGAGAGAAAAAAGAAAGAACAGGAATGATAATAATAAGAATATTGATGATGGTCCCCCCCCCCCGGTTGAACTAGGACGCGTCAGGATCGGGTGCCACCGTGCCACTCCAGAGCGCCGCGACCGCAGTGCCAACCCGGAAGTGTGTCGTGTTCGCCGCTATGGTCAGCTCGGCGCTACGCCCTTGCCGCTCCCCCGTGCTCTAGCCCCGTCTATCCTTCCGTCTATCCTCTGGTCTCGCTGGCTCTGTTTCCTTGTCTATCTCCTCCGCTATCCCTTTTATTTTTGTACTATCCTTCTCCTATTTTCTTACACGTTTTTTTTTTGTCCCTCCTTCTCTTCTATCCTCTGTTATTCTCCTATTCCTCTGCACGTGCTTTCCTCTATCCTCGTGTCTCAGGAATATCCATTGCTCTTTTGCTCTATATATTCCTCGCTATCCTTGTTTTTTCTTATCTTTTAGTTCCCTCTTCCTCTATGTCTTATCACACTCTCTATTCTTCTTGTTTCGTTATCGCTTCCTCCGTTTCCCGAATTATTTGTTCATTACTATCCTATGCCGTCATCCTCTGTTATTTTTCTCTATCCTTTGTTTGGGCTTAAAATTCCCCGTTTTCTTGGTTCTCTTTCTGCATATCCTGCCTTTACCCATTATCCTCTGTTATCCTTTGTCTAATCCGCCCATCATTTTCCTCCTATCCTCCTCGCATCTCCTCACCTTCTTCCTATTATTATTCCATCTCCTCATCTTTATCCATTTTTTTTTATCTATCTCTCACCTTCGTAGACTATCTTTATCTCCTCACCTACATCTTATCCCTATCCTAAATACTAACCATATAACCCTTATCCTAACTCATCAGCTGCATCCTATCCCTATCCAATCTCTAAAACCTTCTCGTGCACATCCATTATCCTTGGTTCCCATCCTTCCATCCTTTATCCTTCCTTCTCTTTACTTCATCGTCTTATCTCTTATATCCCTCTTCTTCTCCTCCTCGACTGTTCATTTTCTTCACTTTTGTTTTTCTTTTTTTTTCTTTTCTTCATTTTCTTTGTCTAGTTTTCTTCCTACTCGTCTTCCCCCCATTCCTCTCTTTCTCTTCCCCTCTCTCCTCCTTTTTACCGTTCCCCTCCTCCTCACACCCATCACCTTCCCTTCTTCTTATATCTTCCCCTCTTCCCCTTCATTTTCCATCTCCTTCTCCTCCCCTTATTCCTCCATCTACCCCTCCCTCTCCATCTCCCCCTGCCTCTGCCTGCTCTGTCTCCCCCATTTCTTCTTCCTTCTCTGTCTTCCTCACCTCTCCCTCCTCCTTCATCCCCCCTTCCTCCTCTCCCTCCTCCATCTCCCCCTCCTCCCTCTACTCTTCGCTCCCTCTCCCTCCCTCCCCTCCCCCTCCCCCCGTGCAATGGCCGCCGCGAGAGAGCCTCCCCGCTCCAGCGTCCCCAAAACTCGCCCTTATTGCGAGGTCCATAAAGGTCAAGGAAGGCCCCACCCTTGACCGCGGGATCAGACCGTTGTGCCATGTTTCATTCACATTATTGATCTGGGGAATTTCCCTTAAGCAGTGTCCTGCAGGGTGCAACATCCGGGGAGAGGGGGGAGAGGGAGGGAGGGGAGGGGGGAGAGGGAGGGAGGGGAGGAAGGAGAGAGAGGGATGGAGGGGAGGGAGGGGATGAGAGAGAGGGAGGGGAGGAGGAGAGAGAGAGGGAGGGGAGGAAGGAGAGGGTGGGTGGGAGGGAGGGAGGGGAGGAAGAAGAGAGAGGGAGTGAGTGGAGGAAGGAGGAGAGGGAGGGAGTGGGGAGCGAGGGGAGTGTAGGTAAGTGTGGAGTGGGAGGGAGAGGGGGTGAAGGTGAGGGCAGGGAGAGGTGAGGAAGGGGCGGGAGAGGGTGTGGGTGGGTGGGAGTGGGGAAGGGAGGGAGGGAGGGAGATGAATGAGGGGTGTGACTGGGATGGGAATGGCAGTGGGGAATGGGAGAAGGGGGGTAGGGCAGGGAAAGGGGATGGGGCAGGGCGCAGACGGAGAGGGACTACGGTGGGGAGGTAGAGCGAGGTACCTTGAGGGAGGAAGGGGAAGGGGAGATGGGGAGGAAATGGGAAGGGGGGTGGATAAGGTGGGGCGGTATGAGGGGGGGAGGGGTACGGGGAAGTAGAGGCGGCAGGGGGGTTATTGGGTACGGGTGAAAGGGCGCAGTGACACTGCATGCCCGTCTCCGCTGATCACTGATTCGTCTTTTGATAAGAAACCTTGACACTATTGACATTCGTGTAACTGTCAGCATAACCCTGTCGCTGATGCCACAACACTTCATCTGTCAGCTTGTACTTGACACCGTCATAAAAACAGGTGTCAACAATAACTACTCTCTGTCTCTCTCTCTCTCATTTCTCTCCCTCTCTCTGTCTCTGTCTCTCTCTCTCGTTTATCTCTCTCTCTTATCGCTTCTCTCTCTCTCTCTCTCATTTCTCTCCCTCTCTCTCTTATTCTCTCTCTCTCTCTCTCTCTCTCTCTCTCTCTCTCTCTCTCTCTCTCTCTCTCTCTCTCTCTCTCTCTCTCTCTCTCCTCATCATCCCCCCCCCTTTCTCTCTTACACACCAAAAATAATAGAACAATGACCATGTAGTACAAAGTACAGCTGCAGTTTATTAATGACCCAGTAGTAAACAGTAAGGTGTCTACAGAAAACAGCGGAAATGTCGACACATCTCATACCCTGAAAAAATTATGGGAATGGTTATGTACATACTAAAGAATTTATTTTGCCGCTTTGTTCACATCCCTGTAGATTCAACGTCAAGGTCGGTTACATTCACACGCCTCTAGGTACGGTGTCGAGAAACGGTTCTGTTCACAATCTCCCCCGAAATGCTACGTCGAGGAGCGATTTCATTCACGTCCCTCCTGACGCGACATCGATGATCGATTTCGTTCCCGTCTTTTCTAATGCGGCGTCATTAGCGGTTTCGTTCACATCACTCTGTCGTTGAGGTCGAGGATTTGCCTGCAATCGGCCCAAGATGCAACGCCAAGGAGAGGTTTCCTTCGCAGCCTTCTTGGTGCGACGCCGAGGAACTCTTCCGTTCACATCCCTCCAGTGTAGACTTCGCAATGGCGGCAATGGCCTGTTATAAGGTCACATGACGTCACTATCCAGATGTATATGATGACGATGGAAAATAAATATTAATTGTGTGGTGTGTGCAAGTGAGAGAGAAGAGAGAGAGAGAGAGAGAGAGAGAGAGAGAGAGAGAGAGAGAGAGAGAGAGAGAGAGAGAGAGAGAGAGGGAGAGAGAGAGAGAGAGAGAGAGAGAGAGAGAGAGAGAGAGAGAGAGAGAGAGAGAGAGAGGAGAGAGAGAGAGAGAGAGAGAGAGAGAGAGAGAGAGAGAGAGAGAGAGAGAGAGGAGAGAGAGAGAGAGAGAGAGAGAGAGAGAGAGAGAGAGAGCGAGAGAGCGGGAAAGAGAGAATGTGTAACCGACACACGAGAATATCAAGTGTGCAGCCAATTTCCACTCCCTGTCGTTAGTGACGAAGGCCGCTTCGCCAGGGATATCAATCCTCACGTCTTCATTTGCTTTTATCAACTCATTAGCTCTGTTTGCAGTAGATAGTGCTTGTTACGGAGCTCGTTACTCCGAGCCTAACTGATTTATTTATAGATGATTTCCTTATGCTTCAATGGCTTGCCTGATATCGTGAAAAAAAAATATCGACCGATGTTCTGAATGTCACTCCTCCACAGTGCAGTGAATATATATAATTCATGACAAGCTTGTGCTTAATATATATGATTAACATACTTCAGATTCACAAAAAAATTATAAGTTGCCTTGAAGGAAGACCATTAAGTATGATGTCTTCTGTATATTACTGTTTATACCTACCAATAGGAAGATTCTATCTCATCTGCGATTTGAGTTGGTAGGTTTATGTTACAACCAAAGACCTGAGTGCCACAGATTGATCACTTTTTACTAATTACAGTCATCCCATAAATGAGACGACTTCTGAGGAGGTGCCTTGGATATCAAAGATGCTAATCGTGTTTACCCAGAAGAAACAAGCAAATAAAACAAATTATATAAACAAGACAAGTAAATAATTCTAAACAAGTCTCCAGGGAGTTTACTTTGGGATAGACCGGTCCGAGTGCACTTGGCAAAACCATCGATGAGAAAATAGAAGACTTCCCTTCTGTAAATAGTATAATAAAATGCCAAAGCTATCATCCGCCGTTAACGCGATTACTGTGATGTGCACCAGTACGAAAATTATATACACTGTGCATCTAACCAACCTGGAGATTTGTACGCACCAAAAGCACTAGGTTCGTAACCGGAGATCTTAATAAGAGAGGCTGTGAGCATAGGCCTACAGTCGCCTCTGTGTACTGCATAAGAAAAGATCGTATGACTATTTTTTTCTTCTTCGTTTTATATTTTTCTAAAAGCTCAGATAAAAAAATGAGTTTTTATTACGCGAGTTCAACCGAAATGTCATGTTGAAGCCTTTCCACGATTCGAACGAACATTAGAGATGAAACTTCCCAAACAATTAATGTTACGTCGCTGAAAAATGCAGACAGTTGATTACAATTCAGATTTACTACAGGTTTAACAATAAGAACATCCAAAGAGACTAACAAACACCGGGCCACCCCCATTCTCATGGATAATACTGAGCAAGCACAGTTACCTGAAGCCAGTGAGACGGATGGCTTGCAAACAAGGTGTTTTAAAGGCATCTACGGTCACCAGCTCTATCTTTAGAAAAGGGCCTTTAATGTCAGATTGAATTATTCCGTCCCTGCATCAGCTATGTGAGAATACATGGACCTCTTTCTTGATAACTGACGTTCTCCTAAATATAAACAAATGATCTATATTTGGTAGAGTGTGCGGGCGGTGGTGTGAAGCGAATATCGTATATATGCATAAAATCATAGTGGTTTCATGGCGAGATTCCTGATGCTTATGCGATACGCCCGGAATCTGGACCGATATGGTTAAAAAAAAAACTGTACCCATGGCTTTCAAATAAAAAAAACCCACTAAAGTCGATCGATAAGGTTTCAGTAAAAAACGTACCCATGGAGATGGAAAAAAAAAACCCTCCCAAGTCGCTCTTCGTAATAGAGCCGTTGCATGCAGGGTATCATTCCTTTAAAATCTAGCTATGTTATCCAATAAGATATTATTATCCAAAGAGAGAAAGCGGAAGCTCTGTATATCCTGTACGTGATACCGCACTCTGCACACACACTCTTAAACAGATTTCAGAAGATACCGAACGAAACGCTAATACATTACTCTATCTATTTCAGTGGTTTAAACGTAACTAAGCTTGTTCAGAAAAGGAGGCCGACTGACATATACAGCGTATATAGATAGGCTTTGAGAAGGACCATAATTTATCTTTAAAACTCAACCTTTTCGCTGGAATATCTAAGAAAGTCCCGGACCAAGGCACGCACACGCACGCACACACACACACACACACACACACACACACACACCGAAACACACACACACACACACACCAAAAAACAAAAAAAAAAAAAAAAAAAAGATAATAAAAAAAAAGAAAAAAAATAAATAAAAAAATAAAAAAATAATAAATAAATAAATAAAAAAAAACAAAAAAAAAAAAAAACAAAATAAAAAAAAATAAAAAAAAACACACCCCCAAAAAAAAAAAAAAATACCCCCCTTTAAAATAAAAAATAAAAAAATCACGACCCCCTTCATAATAAAAAAAAAATCACGAACCCCCATTTCCCAAATTAACCCAAAAAAATAAAACGACCCCCCAAAAATCCCAAAAAAAAAAAAAAAAAAAAAAAAAAACAGACCCCCCCCCCCAAGGGAGGGGAGGGGATTTCTCCGGGACAAGGAAAAAGGATTCGTAAGGGGAGGAGGAAAACACCCGGGGAGGGGGAAGGAGTCGCTCTCAGGGAGGAGGAGGAGGAGGAGGATGTCGCTCTCCGGGAGGCGGAGGAGGAGAAGGATGTCGCTCTCAGGGAGGAGAGGAGGAGAAGATGTCGTCTCAGG
>NC_051424.1:5800607-5808107 GCF_015228065.2 Penaeus monodon | reverse complement strand
CCCCGATATTTGGGGGTTTCAATCCTGGCCCCTTATAGCTACATCTTTGGGTTTTGGGCCGCGGGGCCCGCGCTGTTTTGGTTTTTTGTGGTTGTGGGGGGGGGGGTGTGTGTGGGTGTGCGGTGTGTGGGGGTGCCCTAGCGTGTGGCGCGGGGCGTGTGTTTTTCAAGAGTCGGCATTCGTGTTTGGTCGTTTTTTTTTTGAACCTAAAACTTTCCCCCTGCTATTTTATGTTTTAAAACGTATTAAAGGAAAAAAAGGAAAAAAAACAAACGGTACCCAACCCCACTGCAAAAAAACCCCCGCAAAAAAAAAACATTTGATTCCTTCACCAGGTTTGCCACCCCCCTTCCCCCCCCTGCCCCCTCCCCCCCCCCTCCAAAACCCCCCTTTTCCCCCCCCCCCCCCCCCCCCTCTTCCCCCCCCCCCCCCCCTCCCCCTCCACCCCCCAATTCCACTCCGCACCCTCCCCTCCCCTCCCTCCTCCCCTCCCCCCTCTCCCTCCTCCCTCCCTCCTCCCCAATCCCCCATACACCCCTCCCCCCCCCTCCCCCCCCCCCCAATCCCCTCCCGCCCCCTACAAAAAAGAGGTTGGTTGAGCGCAGGTCAACGCACCTGTTCTAACGTGACGTCACCACCGCGAGCAACGCCACACGACACGCTGGTGTGCCGTTGCTGTGTCACGGCACACGAACGGGACCCGATACCAGAGCCGATACTTGGGAGGCGAGGATTTCCAATTTACGAGACAGACAGACAAACAGAGAAAGAGAGAATTAAAAAAGAGAGATGAATATCATAGAAAAAAAAAGATCGAAGTGTAGAGCTTGATATGTTGAACATTATTCCTGGAATAGGAATAGGAATGCAGTTAAAGCGAGAGAAGAGAAGAGAGAGAGAGAGAGAGAGAGAGAGAGAGAGAGAGAGAGAGAGAGAGAGAGAGAGAGGAGAGAGAGAGAGAGAGAGAGAGAGAGAGAGAGAGAGAGAGAGAGAGAGAGAGAGAGAGAGAGAGAGAGACGGAAGAGAAAGAAAGGGGGACGAAGAAGAGACGAAATAGTAAGAGAATAAGACGGGAGAGAAGAAAGAGCAGAGAGGGGGAAATGCTAAAAGGCGAAAGGAAAGGAAGCAGGTAAGTAGCGACGGTCGACGAAGCGAAAAATGGGGAGGATGAATACACTTACTCCGCTGAACATACATACACACATACACATACATATACATATACACATACAGAGAGAGAGAGAGAGAGAGAGAGAGAGAGAGAGAGAGAGAGAGAGAGAGAGAGAGAGAGAGAGAGAGAGAGAGAGAGAGAGAGAGAAGAGCCCCGTCAATTTGCATGCGGTCAACGGCCAACTCACGTTCCTGGTCACGGCGGCGGCGGCGGGGAGCGAGCGCGGTGGCAGCTACAGCGCCTCCTGTCACCGCCGCTGCCTGTCACAAGAGATCCCACGATCCTCATGACTCATGCGGACGTCCTCCATACACCACATAGGTTTCCATACGCCACATAGGTTTCCATACACCACGTAGGTTTCCATACACCACGTAGGTTTCCATACACCACGTAGGTTTCCATACACCACGAAGGTTTCCATAAACCACATGGATCTCCACTCACCGCAGAGTTCCTTCAATAACTGCATGTCTCGTCTACGTGTCACGAGTTCTTTCAGTAGCTGTACGATTCCTCTACATGTCACTTGTTCCTTTAATAACTACTTGTTTCCTCTACATGTCACGTGGCCCTTTAGTAACTAAATGAATCGTCTACATGACATGTGCTATTTTAATAACTACATGATTCCTCTACGTGTCACGTGTTCTTTCAATGGTTGCATGATTCCTCAACATGTCACGTGTTCCTTTAATAACATGATTCCTCTACATATCTCGTGCAATTCTTTTCCACATACTCCGCATGATCCATCCACATAACACATGATTCCTCTACGTACAACATACGATTCATATGTGATTCACATGACTCCCTCGCCATCCAATACGCAGTTCGTCAATAAACCTCATGATTTCTCTCCAAAATAACATAATTCCTCTCCTCTCCAAAATTATACACGTGTAGGCCTATTGTTTTTTTCCCCCTACGCCAGAAACGCCAAACACACGTAGGCCTATACATTCACTCACGCCCTACTGTATCATGGCCCTCAAATGAGAAGGATGTGTGTGGCAAATGAGTATAGTCACTTAATAACTGATGGTAGGATAAATAGTAGCACAAATCAACTCCCAATCAAACAAACAAACAAACAAAACACAATTTACATACATACGTACATACATATATATATATATATATATATATATATATATATATATTATAATATATATATATATATATATATATACATATAATATACATATATATATATATATTATATATATATATATATATATATATATATTATATATATATATATATATATATATATATAAACAATTTACTCACGTTCCTGGTAGCAGCAAACAGTGACAATTTTTTTGTGGATAATGGCTGCCATGCAGGTACCTTGACCTACATAGCACTATCATGCGTAAACTTGTCTAGTTGTCCTCATCAAAGTAATGAAAACTTGGGTCTAAATTCACCTGCGAGTATATAGTTTCTTCACCTATAAATCATAACAAAATCTCTATAAAACAAAGAAAACTTGACAACTGTAGTGGCGGGTCGTTTGGTTTTAAAATGTGAAGGCAATGGCGTTCTCTCTCTCTCTCTCTCTCTCTCTCTCTCTCTCTCTTCTCTCTCTCTCTCTCTCTTCTCTCTCTCTCTCTTCTCTCTCTCTCTCTCTCTCCTCTCTCTCTCTCTCTCTCTCTCTCTCTCTCCCTCTCTCTCTCTCTTCCTCCTTCTTCTTTCTCTCTTGTCTTCCTTTCTCTCTCTCTCTACCTTTCTCTCTCTCTCTCTCTCTCCTTCTCCCTCCTCTCCTCTCTCTCTTGAGGTCGCCTGATTTATAACGTATTTTATCATATCTGATAAACCATTCCTTACATTTTCGCTCACAATTCTACCTTTGAACACCGGGTCATTCGTAACAGCTTGCATTCTGCCTGTCGTACACTTTTATTTCATTTTTTTTTCTCTCATGATAAACGCATTGTTTGACTGGTTTACTGCTACATAATCTACCGTTATGACACTGGATTTGACTATTTGTATCATCCTGTTGCTTCTTGTTAACGATCTGATCGATATGCATTTTATTACATATCATTATTTATTTTATTGATTATTATCTTTTATGATAATATCATAATCTTCATTGCTGGAGGGTATGTCACATACGTTTTGCTTTCCGACTTGATTCATTAATATTGGAGTATTGTATTGTGGAGCTCTGATTAAGTTTTCCGTAATATTTGTATCTGAGCGATTTGATTGTCATCATGCATTATATATATTATTATATATTATATATTATTATTATTATTATATTATATATATATATCATCATATTGTATTATCATGTTTATTTGATCTTAATGATGACTATTATTTAATTATTATTCGTATCGTTTGTTTGGCATGTACTACATGATATATATTATATTATTAGATATATAATATATATTATATATATAATACATAAATATAATAATTATATTATATATATATATATATATATATATATATATATATATATATATACATTGTGACATACTGAATTGATGACTATATATCTTAACAACGTATTTTTAATATAATGGAGTTGCCATATTTGTATGTTTGCATTAGATATATATAGATATATAGGTATAGATACATATATAGGTGTATATATATAGATCTATATGGACACACACACACACACACACACACACACACACACACACACACACACACACACACACACACAACCCATTAACCTCCTCCATATCCTGTAGAATTTTCGTCAACGGTCCCCGAACATCTGGCCTCGCACGAGACCGGAAAACTTGGCAAAACTACGTCGCTTTTCATCTTCCCTTTAACTCGGTTACTTTCTCTCTATCCTCAAGGCTGAGGCCGAGACTCACGATTGCCACAGGATGCGCGTCTAGATACAAAGCGTCATCTCTTATCGGAAAATCAAATCTACCGGGTATTGTGGTCTCGATTTGGAGGCTGATTTATTTATTTATTTAATTTTTATTTATCTATTATTTATTTTTATTTATTCATTTTAGCTAATTTTGGTCACTGACAGGGAGACCAATCGTCAGCAGCACCAACGTGTGGTGCCAGAACGGTAATCGTGAGAAATGCCAACCTATGGTGCCAGGAAAGCAATCGTGAGCAAGTCCCAAAGTATGGTGACTACAAACAATATCAAAGTATGGTGTCAGCAAACCAACCGTCAGCATTACCAACTTATGATGCCAACAAACCCATCTGAACATTACACTTATGGTGCAGGAGAACGACCATAAGAAGTGCCAAAGTATGGTGCTAGCAAATCGTAACGTGAGAAGAGCCAACATACGGGTGCCAGCATGACAATCGTAGGTAGTGCCGAGGTATGGTGTCAGACTCCTCCCACGTCAAGGAAGGTGCCTCTTCAGTCTAGAGCGTAGTACAGTGCGTCTTGCTCGCCGTGACGTCACGGTGACTTCTCCCACTGACTCCTCAGATTCTGCGTCTTATCATCATTTCTCGGTTTCCCTTTGTTTTTATTTTGTTTTTGTTGTTGTTGTTTTTTGTTTTGTTTTATTCCTTTCTTTACTACGTCTTTCCTTTCCACTCTATTTCTTGATATACCCTCATTTCTACGTTTCCTTTTCTTTTTTCTTCTTTTTTCTTTACTACGTCTTTCCCAGTTTCCTTTTTTTCTGATATTGCTTTGTTTCCTAAGACCTTACTTTACTGCGTCTTTCCTTCCACCTTTTATATATACATATATTTATATATATAAATATATACATACATACATATATATATATATTAGTCCTTTATTTCTTTTCCTTCTTCATTATCTAACCTCCCCTCCCCCAACCCCCCAACCCCCCCCCCCCCAACCCCCCCCATCCCCCCTCCCCTCCCCTCGCCCCCCCCACCCCACCCCTACCACCCATGCACAAGCACACTAATGACACTCGACCAAAAGATCTTAAAATTAAACTCTTAATTAACATCTTAAAAAAGATTTTTCTTTTGTTCTTGTGAATTTACTCCTCTCTGTTTTTATTCGTTCGTCTGGTTCGATCAAATATCTATTTTGTAAATAAATGTACGAGTCATTTCGCTTTCACCCGGATAGGTCTAATTATCATAATAATCATAATCATAATAATAATCGTAATAATAATCGTATAATAATAATAATAATAATAATAATAATAATAATAATAATAATAACCTAATAATTAATTTTATTTCCATGTATTTCCTTATCTCTACTGGATGGTGAACGGGGAGAGAGAGAGAGAGAGAGAGAGAGAGAGAGAGAGAGAGAGAGAGAGAGAGAGAGAGAGAGAGAGAGAGAGAGAGAGAGAGAGAGAGAGAGAGAGAGAGAGAGAGAGAGAGAGAGAGAGAGAGAGAGAGAGAGAGAGAGAGAGAGAGAGTGACTGTGAAGAGTGAAAAAAAGAAGAATCAGGTAAGTAAAAGAAGAAAATAAAGACAGAAGAAAATTAAGGAAGAGAAGAGAAGGGAAGAAAGAAGACATGAAGATAAAAAAAAGAAGAAAATAGGATAAGAAATGATACGACGAAAATAACAGAAAAGCCGATGAAGAGAAAATAAAATAAAAAATCGAAAAAGAAATTGAGAGAATACAATAATAAGAAAATAAAAGAAAAGAAAGACACGAGAAAGAAAATATGAGAAGACTAAAAGAAGAAAAGAGAACAGAATTCCAAAAAGAAAGAGAAAGAGAAGAAAGAGAAGAGAAGAAAAGGGGAGAGAAGGAGACACGGAAAGTGACAAGTGTTAAAGCAAGTGTGCAGTAAACATGTTTATTAAGCAGAGTGTGCGTGATTGTGTGTCTGGGTGTGTGTGTGTTGTGTCTGGGTGTGTGTGTCTGGGTGTGTGTGTGTGTGTGTCTGGTGTGTGTGTGTGTGTGTCTGGGTGTGTGTGTGTGTGTGTGTGTCTGGGTGTGGGTGTGGGTGTGGGTGTGGGTGTGGGTGTGGGTGGGGTGTGTGGGTGTGGGTGTGGGTTGGGGTGTGTGTGGTGTGGCTGGGTGCGTGTATGTCTGTGTGTGTGCGTGCACAGGCATTCGTTTATGTGTGTGTAGGTGTGAACTCAGATATGTATACACTGAAGGCCCACGTGATTGCAAGTAGGCAATGCATAAAACTACGCATAGGCCTATGTGCAGGCACCATTCATGAAGTCCCACAGTGCCGCTCATGAGGCCGTACAGTGCCGCACATGTGGCTCCACTGTGCCGCTAATGAGGCCCCACAGTGTCACTCATGAGGCTGCATAGTGCCACTCATGAGGTCTCACAGTGCCACTTATGAGGCCCCGGAGTGCTATCCATGAGCTCCACAGTGCCACTCATGATGCCAAACAGTGCCAATCATGAGGCCGCACAGTGCCACTCACCAGGCCGCACAGTGCCACTCATGAGGCCGCACAGTGCCACTCATGAGGCCGCACAGTGCCACTTACCAGGCCGCACAGTGCCACTCATGAGGCCCTGCATCCCCCGCCGCCCGCCAGATAGGGTGCCAGTGAGGGGGAACAATCGCATTACAGATGGCGTCACAGTAGCCGGCAGATGCAAGGTGGGGGAATGAGGGGGGGGGATGTTGCAGGGAGGAGAAGGGAGGGAGGGAGGGAGGGAGGGAGGGAGGGAGGGAGGCAGGCAGGCAAGCAAGCGAATGGGAGGGAGAGGGAGAGGGGGGGGACGTGTATGTTAGTGTGCCGGTGAAGGGTTTGGTTGTGTGGTGTCTATGCTCCCGCCGCCGCCGCTGCCGCCGCTGCCGCCACCGCTACCGCCACCCCCGCCGCTACCGCTACTACCTCCCCCACCTCCCCCACCCCACCCCACCCCACCCCCTGTGTTTAACTCCCTGGCGGCGATGTCAGGTGACCTCCTCCTCGGAAGTCACTTCAGAGGGTCGATTTAGACGGAAACCGCAGACGAAGGAACGCGTCCTGCTGTATCCCCGCGCTGCTTGTGCCTGGTTAGGGACGCCGGGCCTGCGTGCCTGCGACTGCTTCCGGCTCTGCCTCTCCTTTCTCTCTCCGCTTCTGTTTCGGTCTCTGTCTGTCTGTCTGTGTCTGTCTCTGTTTGTCTGTCTCTGTCTGTTTGTCTGTTCCTGTCTTTCTGTCTGTCTGTCTCTGTTTGTCTGTTCTGTCTGTTGTCTGTCTCTGTCTGTTTGTCTGTGTCTCTCTGTCTGTCTGTCTCTGTTTGTCTGTTTGTCTCTGTCTGTCTGTCTGTCTTCTGTCTCTGTCTCTCTCTGTTTCTGCCTCTCTCTGTGTCTCTGTCTCTGCCTCTGTCCCTCTTTGTCTCTGTCTCTCTCCCTCCTATGTTTTTCTTTCATTTTCATCGCATACTTACT
>NC_051424.1:5793107-5795607 GCF_015228065.2 Penaeus monodon | reverse complement strand
TCTTCTCTCTTCGCATGCTCTCTCATCTCCTTCTCTCTCTATGTTTTGCCTCTTTTTTCACTTCATCTTCTTCCATTCCTTTTCTTCCCATCATCTCCGCTCCTCTCATCTCCATTCTCCTCGTTTCATCTCATATTTCCTTGTATCTCCTCTTTCGCATCACATATTTCTCCCTCCACCTCTTCTCTCTTTCCTTCTAAATCCCTTCATCTTCCCCCCCTTTTCTCTTCTCTTCTCTTCTCCTTTCTCTTCTCTTTTCTCTTCTCTTCTCTTCTCTTTCTTCTCTTTTCTCTTCTCCTCTCTTTTCTTCTCTTCTTTTACCTTCGCCTCAAATCGCCTCTCCTCTCCTCTCCTCTCTTTTCTCCTTTCCTCTCCTTATTCTTTCTTCTCTCCTCTCCTCTCCTCTCCCTTCACCTCACTTCTCCTCCTCTCCCGTTGCCTCTCCTCTTCCTTCCTCTCCCTTCTCCTCTTATCTTCTCCCCTTCCTCCTCTCTTCTCTCCTCTGAGAGGGGAGGGAGGAGAGAGCGGAGGAGAGGGGGAGGAGGAGAGGGAGAGGAGGACAGAGGGTAGAGAGGGGGAGGGGGGGCGGATGGAGAGGAGGTGGCGAAGAGGGGGAGGTAGAGGAGAGAGAGAGAGACGAGCGGAGGAAGAAGGGGGAGGGAGGAGAGGGAGAGGAGGCTGCAGGGAGAGAGGGGGAGGGGGGGGCGGAGGAGAGGGAGAGGAGGGAGGGAGAGGAGGAGAGGGAGAGAGGGGAGGGGGGGCGGAGGAGAGGGAGAGAGGGGGAGGGGGGGGCGGAGGGGAGAGGGAGAGGAGGGGAGAGGGAGAGAGGGGGAGGAGGGGGAGGAGGAGAGGGAGAGGGGGGGGAGAGAGGGGGAGGGGGGAGGAGAGGGAGAGGAGGAGAGGCAGAGGGAGAGGAGGAGAGGCAGAGGGGGAGGGGAGGCGGAGGAAGAGGGAGGGAGGGGGGGGGGGTCTCTGGAGGGCGTTGTGGATAATAATCATTGTAGTGAATGACGCCAGGTGCGGTTGAGCGGGGGGGGGGGGGCGGGGGAAGAAGAGAGAAGAGAGTGATGGAGAAGAGGGGAGGAGGGGGAGGAGGAGGAGGAGGCGGAGGAGGAGGAGGAGTAGGAGGAGTAGGATGAGGAGGAGGAGTAGGAGGAGGAGAAGGAGGGAGGAGGAAGAAGGAAGGAGGGAGGAAGAGGAGGAGGAGGAATGGGGTGGGGAAGCGGGAGGAGGAAGAGAAAAGGAGGAAGAGAAAAGGAGGGAAGAGAAAAAGATGAAGAGAAAAAGATGAAAAGAAAAGGATGAAGGGAAAAGAAGATGAGATAAAGAGGAATAGAAAATGGGAAGAGAAAAGAAGAAGAGATAAAGAGGAAGACAAACAGAGGAAGAGAAGAGGAGTGAAAGAAGAAGGGGAGTGAGATGGGGAGAAAAGAGGCAGGGGTAGGGGGGGTCACAGGCACACGGGGGGGGTGGAGGGGGGACCGCGAACAAAGGAAGAAGAGGCAAAAGGTGAAGAAATAGACGGGGAAGAGGAAACCGGAAGAGGGGAAAAGGGTGAAGAGAGAAGAAGAGATAAAGATGAAAGAGGAAGAGGAGAAAAGGAATGAACAGGACGAGGGGAGAAGGAAGGGAGAGAGAAGAAATGATGAGGGGAAGAAGGCAAGAATCAAGAGTAAAGGGGGGAAGGAGAAGAGAGAGAAAGAGAGGAAAGGAATAGAAGTAAGCAGAGAAGAGAGATGGGGGGAGGTAGGGGGGGAGGGGGGAGGAGGAGGAGAAGCTGAGGAGGAGGAGGGAGGAGGAGGAGCGGAAAAGAGGAGAAGGAAGAAATGAGGAGGGGGGGGAGGAGGAGGAGGAGGAAGAGGAGGAGGGGGAGGAAGAGGGGGAGAGGGAGGGGGGAGGAAGAGGAGGAGGAGAATGATGCTGATGATGATGATGATGAGGAGGAGGAGGAGGAAGAGGAAGAAGAGGAGGAGGAAGAGGAGGAGGAAGAGGAAGAAGAGGAGGAGGAGGAAGAGGAGGAGGAAGAGGAAGAAGAGCAGGAAGAAGAGGAAAAGAAGAGGAGAGAGGAGGAGATGGAGGAGAGAGAGGGAGGGGGAGGGGGGAGGAAAGAGAGAGGACCGATAGCAGAGGGGGGGAGCGAGGGGGGGGGGAGGTGAATAGGTCTCACGAAGGGAGAATCGCAGGTGTCAGTTTATTCCACTTTTCGAAGCGAGGAAAGAAAATGAGGGTGGAATGAGGGAGGAAATGAGGAGGGGAGAATGAGGAGGGGAGGAAGGAGGGGAGGAAATGAGGAGGGGAGGAAATAAGGAGGGGAAGAAAGGGGGAGGAAATGAGGAGGGGGAAGAAAGGGGGAGGAAATGAGGAGGGGAGGAAGGGGGGAGGAAATGAGGAGGGGAAGAAAGGGGGAGGAAATGAGGAGGGGAGGAATGAGGGAGGAAATGAGGAGGGGAGGAATGAGGGAGGAAATGAGGAGGGGAGGAAGGAGGGAGGAAATGAGGGG
>NC_051424.1:5780607-5785607 GCF_015228065.2 Penaeus monodon | reverse complement strand
GTGTGGGGGGAGGGCGGTGGGGGAGTGTGGGGGGAGGGCGGTGGGGGGGAGTGTGGGGGGAGTGTGGGGGGAGTGTGGGGGAGGGCGGTGGGGGGAGTGTGGGCGGAGGGCGGTGGGGGGAGTGTGGGCGGAGGGCGGTGGGGGGAATGTGGGGGGAGGGCGGTGGGGGAGTGTGGGGGGAGGGCGGTGGGGGGGAGTGTGGGGGAGGTGGGGGGAGGGCGGTGGGGGAGTGTGGGGGGAGGGCGGTGGGGGGAGTGTGGGGGGAGGGCGGTGGGGGGAGTGTGGGGGGAATGTGGGGGGAGGGCGGTGGGGGGAGTGTGGGGGCAGGGCGGTGGGGGGAGTGTGGGGGGAATGTGGGGGGAGGGCGGTGGGGGGAGTGTGGGGGGAGGGCGGTGGGGGGGAGTGTGGGGGGAGGGCGGTGGGGGGGAGTGTGGGCGGAGGGCGGTGGGGGGAGTGTGGGGGGAGGGCGGGGGGGGGGAGTGTGGGCGGAGGGCGGTGGGGGGGGGGAGTGTGGGGGGAATGTGGGGGGAGGGCGGTGGGGGGAGTGTGGGGGGGAGGGGCGGTGGGGGGAGTGTGGGCGGAGGGCGGTATGGGGGGAGGGCGGTGGGGGGGAGTGTGGGCGGAGGGCGTAGGGGGAGTGTGGGGGGAGGGCGGTGGGGGGAGTGTGGGGGGAGGGCGGTGGGGGGGGGAATGTGGGGGGAGGGCGGTGGGGGGAGTGTGGGGGGAGGGCGGTGGGGGGGAGTGTGGGCGGAGGGCGGTGGGGGAGTGTGGGGGAGGGCGGTGGGGGGAGTGTGGGGGGAGGGCGGTGGGGGGGAGTGTGGGCGGAGGGCGGTGGGGGGAGTGTGGGGGGAGGGCGGTGGGGGGAGGGCGGTGGGGGGGAGTGTGGGGGGAGGGCGGTGGGGGGGAGTGTGGGCGGAGGGCGGTGGGCGGGAGTGGGGGGGGAGGGCGGTGGGGGGAGTGTGGGGGGAGGGCGGTGGGGGGGGAGTGTGGGCGGAGGGCGGTGGGGGGAGTGTGGGGGGAGGGGCGGTGGGGGGAGTGTGGGGGGAGGGCGGGTGGAAGGAGTGTGGGGGAGGGCGTGGGGGGAGTGTGGGGGAGGGCGGTGGGGGGAGTGTGGGGGGAGGGCGGTGGGGGGGAGTGTGGGCGGAGGGCGGTGGGGGGAGTGTGGGGGGAGGGCGGTGGGGGGGAGTGTGGGCGGAGGGCGGTGGGGGGAGTGTGGGGGGAGGGCGGTGGGGGAGTGTGGGGGAGGGCGGTGGGGGGGAGTGTGGGCGGAGGGCGGTGGGGGGAGTGTGGGGGGAGGGCGGTGGGGGGAGTGTGGGGGAGGGCGGTGGGGGGAGTGTGGGGGAGTGCGGTGGGGGGAGTGTCGGGGGAGGGCGGTAGGGGGAGTGTGGGGGGAGGGCGGTGGGGGGAGTGGGGGGAGGGCGGTGGGGGGAGTGTGGGGGAGGGCGGTGGGGGGAGTGTGGGGGGAGGGCGGGTGGGGGGGAGGTGTGGGGGAGGGCGGTGGGGGGGAGTGTGGGGGGAGGGCGGTGGGGGGAGTGTGGGGGGAGGGCGGTGGGGGGAGTGTGGGGGGAGGGCGGTGGGGGGAGTGTGGGGGGAGGGCGGTGGGGGGAGTGTGGGCGGAGGGCGGTGGGGGGAGTGTGGGCGGAGGGCGGTGGGGGGAGTGTGGGCGGAGGGCGGTGGGGGGAGTGTGGGGGGAGGGCGGTGGGGGGAGTGTGGGCGGAGGGCGGTGGGGGTGTGGGAAGGGGAAATGGGGAGCGTGGGGGCTACAGATGCTTCCTTTGGAGAAAAGGAAAAAACAATAAGGAAAGAAGGGAAAAGTATACGTGGTGGAGAGTTTTATTGGCATTAGGTAGGGAGGGAGGGAGGGAGGGAGGGAGGGAGGGAGGGAGGGAGGGGAGGAAGGGAGGGAGGGAGGGAAGGAGGGAGGGAGGGAGGAGGGAGGGAGGGAGGGAGGGAGGGAGGGAGGGAAGGAGAAGAGAGGGAGAGGAGGGAAGGAAGGAGGGAGGGAAGGAGGGAGG
The DNA here is from genome assembly GCF_015228065.2 of Penaeus monodon. NCBI lineage: Eukaryota > Metazoa > Arthropoda > Malacostraca > Decapoda > Penaeidae > Penaeus > Penaeus monodon. The sequence continues at coordinate 5,783,592 of NC_051424.1, read as the reverse complement.
GAGGGAGGGAGGGAGGTAGGGAAGGAATGAGGGAAGAAGGGAGGGAAGGACGCAGCAAGGGAGGGAGGGAGGGAGGGAGGGAGGGAGGGAGGGAGGGAGAGAGGGAGAGGGAAGGAGAAGAAAATAGAGGGAGGCAGGGAGGGAGGGGTAGGGAGGTAGGGGGAGGGAAAGAGGGAGGGAAAGAGGGAGGGAGGGAGGTTTGGGCGAGACAGGAGGAGGTGGGGGCGTGGCGTCGACGGGGATGTGGTTGAGACAAGAGAAGTGCCGAGGCAAGGAGGGGGAAGGGGGGGAGGGGGTATGGGGAGGGAAGTCGCTGAAGCACTTGGTGGGGGGGGAGGGAGTTGCTGTAGCGGGGGAGGGGGGGGAGGGGAGGAGGTGCCTTAGAGGAAGTAAGGGGGGGAGGGGTGTCTAGGAGGGGGCAGCACGGGGTAGGGGCGGGAGGAGGTGGCCGCCAGGGGGTCCCAAGACGGGCGGGGGACGCACTCTGGAGGGGTCGAGGCGGCGCCCCACCCTGTCCGCGTGGTGGCGGTCGTGTGCAGCGGTGATGAGTACAACACCTTTACCCTGCACCGCCGCGACGGGGACTAATAAACAAAATATACAGCTACAGAAGCCAGCGGCGGCCGGCCTTCGCGACTCCCTCCTGCCGCTCCCCGTGACTCCCTCTGGCAGCCGCGCCGCGTCCAGCGCTAAAGACTTCAAGCCTTTCGACTGACTGCTCTCCTCCCTGCTCTCCGCAGAAACGCCCGACGCCGTGCCTGCGATGCGCCGCAGAGGTCCGCGGCAGACGCGCGCGGGGCCACGGCAGCAGCTGTAACCGTAGAGGCCGAGCAGGTGCAGCGGCACAAGGAGCCGAGCGCCGCAACACCGTCGCCGCCTGCGCCTGGCATACCCCGGGCGCGAGTGACGTAAGCATTGGAGGAACACTTTTACATAACGATATCCCTATGACATGCGGGTGTTCCATGGCATCGAGAGGCTGTTCCCTCATGACACGGCACCCACACCCCACCTCCCCCGCTCCCCGTCCCCCAGGCCCCCCCCGCCCCCTCCCCCCCGCCTTAGCCCTGGCCCTTCACACGCAAATGCGGTATTTTGAGGAGGGGACACATGCGGACGACGCACGCCTGGCAGTAATAACAACAGATCCTGAGGCGCCTTGCTTTCATTATCACACAGATTGGGCATCAGGCTCAAGAGGACGCGAGGTTATGTGTACGAAGAGAGAGAGAGAGAGAGAGAGAGAGAGAGAGAGAGAGAGAGAGAGAGAGAGAGAGAGAGAGAGAGAGAGAGAGAGAGAGAGAGAGAGAGAGAGAGAGAGAGAGAGAGAGAGAAGGGGGGGGTGGGGAAGAAAGAGCGAGAGAGGGCCTTTGAAAGTAAGAGAGAGAGAAAGGAAATGGGAGAGAGAGAAAAAGGGAAACTGAATACGCACGTGACTGTTTATCTTTCTTCTTCCCAAATTTTCAAAGAAACAAGTAAACACAGCCATATATCCAGCGGTGCACAACTGTCTCATGAACAACACACGTCGCAACATTGTAATACATGCACACGAACGACGAACGTGTGATACTGGGCTGTGCATGTGCGTGCCAGAATTATGCAGAGGGCTGTGCATGTGTCCAAGAGCAGGATACATCAATAGTGACGCCGGATAATGTGATGTATCTGAAAGGGATGTTTATGGCGAAAAATAAAAATAGTTATGTGTGTGTCCCTCCCTCTCTCTCTAACATGCTATGGTGGAGTGGTGGTACTTTTTGGTACTTTCCGTGTACGTGGTGACAGTGTATATACGCCTATACCACGAACACAGTAATGTGAAATACGGGATTAATGATACATTGCTGGTCTGGTGGCTGCCTGACATCGATCGAAATCAATACAGCTGCTGTGGCAATACCACCTTCGCTTTTACAACCTCCGCTGATAAGAATGCAACAGAAATATCAGGGTCATTGTTTCTACATTGCACCCGAGGTACAATGCGAAAGCCAAGGGTGATTGCGAGGGAGGAAGAGGGAGGGAGGGAGAGAAGGATGGGAGAGAGGAGAGAGAGAGGGAGGAGAGTGAGTGAGTGAGAAAAATATATCATTCATATATATATATATATATATATATATATATATAATATATAATATATATATATGCATATTATATATATATATGTATATGTATATATATGCATATTATATATATATACATATATATATATTTTATATATATATATATATATAATATATATATATATATATATATATATATATATAATATATACATATATATATATATTTATTTATTTATTTATACACACACACACACACACACAACACACACACACACACACACACACACACACAACACAATATATATAAAATAATATATATATATATATATGTATATATATATATATATGTGTATACATATATATATATATATATATATATATATATATATATATATAATATATAGAGAGAGAGAGAGTGAGAGTGAGAGTGAGAGTGAGAGTGAGAGTGAGAGTGAGAGTGAGAGTGTGAGTGAGAGTGAGAGTGAGAGTGAGAGTGAGAGTGTGAGTGTGAGTGTGAGTGTGAGTGAGAGTGAGAGTGAGAGTGAGAGTGAGAGTGAGAGTGAGGGTGAGAGTGAGACAGAGAGACAAAGAGACAAAGAGACAGAGAGACAGACAGAGAGACAGAGACAGACAGACAGACAGAGACAGACAGACAGACAGAGTAGATAGAGAGTAGAGAGTAGAGAGAGAGAGAGACAATACGAGGCAACCTAACCTAACCCAAGCCAACCGATTTTGCCCGTGGTCTTCTCCTCCCCCATTGTCCATGCTCACTGCGTCCTTTCACTCGCGGGGATGCAATTGCTCCCTCCTTCTCGGCGATCTTCCTCGCCCTCTGCGGGAGGAAGAGAGCTGCTAAGACTGCCGGAGACGCAGCAGAAGGAGGACGGCATGAGTAGGCGATGAACAGTTAAATG
>NC_051424.1:5773732-5776232 GCF_015228065.2 Penaeus monodon | reverse complement strand
GTTAATAGGTAGCAGTATGAGTCAGGAAGTCATTATGTAGCGAATTGATCTAAGAAGTCGTGTAGCGATATGAGTCGATAGGACATGTAACAGCTTGAGTCAGAACCATAAGTTGCTAAACGTGGTGCAATATGAGTCGACAGGATGCACAGCAACTCGAGTCAATCTGTAGTGCCCTGAGTTTAACAAGCGAAGTACTACTGTGAGTCAGTAACCCATGTAGCACACTGAGAAACCATTTGTTACCTTGAGTCAAGAACATGAGTCAACATGAGTCAATCTGCAGTATCCTGAGTTAACAAACAATGAAGGACTGTGAGTCAAGAGTCTAAGTATTACCTTGAGTCAAGAGCCTGAGTCAATGCAGCACGAGTCAGATTATAGCACCCTGAGTCAAAAAGTAACCACGCATTATCCTGATCAAGAGCCTGAGTCAGCACAACACGAGTCAATCTGCAACACCCCGAGTCAAAAGAAACCATGTATCAGACTGAGTCGAGAGTCAATAAACCGCTCATCACTCTGAGTCAATACCCCCAAGGTACGTGACCCTTGGCAGGTGGTCGCTGCTAACTGCTTGATAAGCCCCGAATGGAGTGAGTTTCACGTGGCACTGAGTCATTTGATGTAGCGACCGATCATGACGTCATGAGTGAGATGTCAAAGTGAGGTGAGTATCGTCGTGAGTCGGTGAGTCAGGCGATGAGGTTGTACAAGGTGTGGTGGGTGAGTAAAATGGTGGGTGAGTAAAATGATGGGTGGGTGGGTAGGTGAGTTAACAGGTCGGTGGGCTGGTAAAAAGGTGGGTGAGTGGGTAGGTGGGTAAAATGGTGAGTAGGCAAAAGGTAAGTGGGTGGTAGGTGGGTGGGTGGGCGGGTGGGCAAATAGGTAAGTGGGTGGGTGGGCGGATGGAGCGGATGGTGGGTTGGGTGAGCAAATTGGTGAGTGGGTGGGTGGGCGGGTGAGCAAATATGTGAGTGGGTGGGTGGGCGGGTGGTGGGTGGGTGGGCGGATTAAAGGGATGAGCGAGAGATCCCGAAGTAAATCTCGGAAATAAAATACGATTATAATATGCGTAAAGATGCAGTTTATGGAGGTGATGATGATCATGATAATAATTATGATGATTATGGTGATATCACTTATGATAGTGACAAGATAAGAATAAGAATAAGAATGATGGTGCTGATGATAACAATGGTAGTGATTACAATTATGAAAATAATATTAACCATAATAATAATAATAATAATAATAATAATGATGATAATAAAGGCGATGATGATGATAACAACAACAACAATAATCATGATGATCATGATAATAATGATGATGGTGAGTAAAATAGTAATAATGATTATGATACTAATGAAGATAACAACAATGATATTGATAACAATTAATCATCCGTCTTGTTATTATTATCATTATCATTATTATATGAGAGGAGGATGACAACAGTATTAATTTTGATAATAGTAATAATAATAATAATGATGATGCTAATGATAAGAATAATAGTAATATAACAGTTGAATAATAGTGATAATTGTAATAGTAATGATAATAATGATAATGATAATGATAGTAATGATGACAACAGCAGTAATGATAATGATGGTAATTGTGATGATGATAGCAATGGTGATGAAGAAAGATGATAATAATGATGATAATGATAATAATAATAATGATAATAATAATAATAATAATAATGATAATAATAATAATAACAATAATAATAATAAAGATAAAATATTGATGATAATAACAACAACAACAACAACAACAATAATAATAATAATAATAATAATGATAATAAAAAAAAGAAATAGTGATAATAATAATATTAATAATAAAGATGATGGTGATAATGATGATCATAGTAATCATGATAGTTATGATATTAATGATGATTATTAAAATAATGATGACAATGATAATACCAACTGTATTGTCATTATTGCAAAACTTAAATACCATCATCATCATTATCATTATTGTTTTTTTTATACACTGATTGTCATTATCATTACCATTATTATCATCATAATCAACATTATGAATATTATCATTATTGTTTTGTTGTTATTTCTACTGATTGTTATTATCAATGTTCTTCTTCTTGTTGCTTAGAAACAGCAATTACAAAACGCAAATTCCAAAAAAAAAAGAACTTCCTAAGATGAACTTGATTCTCTGCTTTCTCAAGTCTCTTTAATATCTTATGAATCAGCTTCGAGTATTATTAACATGATTGAACGTTGTTATTGCAATAGGAGATAAAAAGGATTAGGTAAAAATACATATATTTCTTGCAAATTTATCTCCTTTTGTATATCATAAATCAGTTAATTGATAAAGGAAGATTTATGGGTAAGTGCATAATGTAAAAAAAAAAAAATAGTTAATATATTTATATAGTGTGCTTACTTTATGTACACGTATACTTCAAATATGAAGGTATATCTTATAAACTTTTACACGAAGAAGGTGAGAC
>NC_051424.1:5728732-5733732 GCF_015228065.2 Penaeus monodon | reverse complement strand
TGTGTGTGTGTGTGTGTTAGTGTGTGTTATGTAATGTATAGTATATATTTTATATATATACATATATACTACATATATATGTATATGTATATGTATATGTATAGTATATATTTATACACATATATACACATAATATATGTATATGTATAATGTATATCTATATCTATCTATCTATCTCTATTTTTCTATCTATCTATCTATCTATCTACACACACACACACACACACACACACACACACACACACACATTTATATGTATATATGTACATATATACACATATATATGTATATGTATATGTATATCTATATCTATATATCTATATATATACATATATAAACATATATATGTATATGTATATGTATATTTATGTATATATATATCTATATATATACACATATCTATCTATCTATCTATCTATCTGTTATCTATCTACACACACATACACACATCATATCCCTTTGTGATATTGATTTTTTTTTCTTAGATTCTAAATCCTTATCAGCACTCGTCCCAGCGTGTCAGTTGCCTCCAGCGAAGTCTTATCATATCTAAGAAATAGCTAGAAAAAAAAAAAAAAAAAAAAAAAAGTTTGGTTTTGTGACTTTTATCGAAATAGTTACATTGGTGATAAATAGGAGCGTTTAAGGTTAAGGTTAAGGTATGTTGCGATTATGATTAATGCTATGACAATGCTATTAATAATAATGGTCTTCTGTTATGATTAAGGATGGAATAATATTACTGGTTGTAACTGATACTATCATCATGTTGTTAATTATAACTAAGGTTATCAGTGTACGTTTAGTCATAATTAATCTTATGATAAGGTCAGTACTTATAATCTGTTATATTAATGTTATTAATTACCGTTATTGTTATGATGATGCTACTAGTTATAATCGACTTAGTTATATAATTTTCATAGCATTATAGTATTAATGATAAATGCGTGTTATAATGATAATGTTCTTTATTATTTTCACGCTCATAATATGTATCTAATAGCAACCAGAATAAAAAAGTGATACTATTAGTGACACCAATAGTAATAAATGATAATGAAGTGGACAACAAGATATCAAGAACACTTTTAATAGCACATTGTATGCCACCGAACAAACAAAATAATTGTGACAATGGAAGTGATAACAGTCAGTCCTAGCAATAGCAAAACAGAAGGCTGTAATTACACTCATGGCAATAGTAAGAACAATAGCAGCACAACGGTAATATGAATAGTCAAATGTTTGTACCCTAAACAAATCATGCGCTATTGTGAAAAATGCAAATATAATAATAGATGAAAGAAAGTTAAAGAACAAAATATAATATAAATAATAAAATAATATATATATTATATGTATATATATATATATATATATATATATATATATATATATATATATATATATATAATATATATATATATATAATTATATATATATATATTTATCGGTTTAATCTGCCTGTGCTTTGTTGAGGCAAGAGTGGCACTGTGCCTGCATATGGTCACCGCACAGCCGGGGGGTGGGGGTGGGGGAGCTGTAATGCCGCACGGGAAGGGGAGAGAGAGGGGAAGGAGGTAGGAAGGGGAGAGGGGAGAGGGGAGAGAGAGGAGAAGGGTAGGTAGAGGGGAGAAGAGGGGACAGGAGGAGAGGGGGAAGGAGGAGAGGGAGGTAGATAGGGAAAGGGAAGGGAAGGAGGGAGGTAGGGAGGTGAGGAGACTGAGTCTGGATCGAGAGGGGAGAAGAGGAGGCAGAAGGAAGAGGGGAAGGGAGGGGAAGGAGGCAAGGGGGAAGGGAGGGGACAGGTGGGGAGGGGAAGAGAGAGGACAGGAGTGGACGGGTTACAGGGGTGGGGAGGGAAGGGAATAGAGGGGAAGGGAAGAGGGGAAGAGGGGAGAGGGAGACAGAGGGAAGAGAGAGTTGTCACATGTCGCTAGATTCTTTCACGAGGGGAAAAAATAATACCCGCCTTTCACTTCTATTTCACGTCGTTTCATGTCTCCAGTCACGTCATCTTTAATTCCATATTTTTTCTCTCTCTTTTTTTTCTTTTCCTTTTACTTTAAATAAAGCATAACTAACTAAACATTAATAGGTATTTAAATTACCTTAGAATTATATTTGAGGCGACAATTTCAAAATGGAAAAAGGAGAGAGAGAGAGAGAAAAATAAATTAAAATGAAAAAAAATGATTAAATTGCCACATTTTTTTCACACACACCATGTCATATGCTAATAGTAAAGATATGAATAATAGGAAGGAAAAATGAGAGAGAAAGGAAAAGGAGGAGAAAGAGAAAGGAAGAGAGTGGAGAAAAAGAGAAAGGAAAGAAAGAAAATAAACACGAAGAGAAGAAAAGGAAAGGGAGAAAAGAGAGAGAAGAGAAAAGAGGAAACAGAGAAAAAATAGGAGGAAAGAACGAGGAAAGAGTGGAATAAAGGGGGAGAGAAAAAAAATAAGGAGGAAAGAGAGGGGAAATGGAGAGAAAAGAAGAAAGTGAGAGGAAAACGGGAGGAAGGGAGAGAAATAGAGAGAATGGAGAGAGAAGAGACAGAATAGATGGAAAGACTGAAGAAATAGAGAAAACAGAGAGAGAAGATATAGAAAGAAGGAGGGAGATAGAGAGAAAAGAGAAGAAAGAGAGTGAAGAGAAAGGAATAAAGAGGAAGAGTAAAATGGAAGAAAGTGTGATTTTTAGGAAATTATAAGGTAACAAGTGAATTTAGAACGAGATGTGGTAACAGGTATTAAATGCGTAGCTGCGTTAGTAAATTAGGGAAAAAAATACGTACATAGAGACAGAAACGAATAAAAATAGGAAGAAAGGAAGAGAGAAAAGGAAGGAAGGAAGAAAAGGAGGAGAGAAGAAGAGGAAGGAATATGAGAAAGAAAAAGAAAAAGAAAAAGAAAAAACGAAAACAAAATTAAGATAAATACACATACATATATACAAACAAACTAACACACTCTCACGAAAAAAATATACATAGCATCGCATAGCATATTTAGCACTTCTACACGGCAAAGGAAACATGCTTTTTACTCTACACTATATACGGAAACATGCTTTTTACTCTACACTATATACGGAAACATGCTTTTTACTCTACACTATATACGGAAACATGCTTTTTACTCTACACTATATACGGAAACATGCTTTTTACTCTACACTATATACACTATACACTATATACACTATATTTTCCTCTACACTATATATATATATATATATATATATATATATATATATATATATATATATATATATATATATATATATATATATATATTTTACTCTACACTCTATACGTTATAGGAGGGTGTACTGTATAGTTAGAGACTTAAATGACCTGCGTGACTTTTGGATGCCCACCGCACAGAGAGAGGGGGAAGGGAAGGGGAAGAGAAGGGGAAGAGAAGGGAGGGAGGGAGGGTAGGAGGGAGGGAAGGGGAAGGGAAGGGGAACAGAAGGGGAAGGGAAGGGGAAGAGAAGGGGAAGAGAAGGGGAAGAGAAGAAAAAAGGAGGTAAGGAGGGAGGGAGGGAGATAAAGAGGGAGGGAGGGAGATAAAGAGGGAGGGAGGGAGATAAAGAGGCAGGGAGGGAGGGAAGGAGGGAAGGAAGGAAGGAGGGAGGGAGGGAGGGAGATAAAGAGGCAGGGAGGGAGGGAAGGAGAGAAAGAAGAAAAAACGAGAAAAAAGGAAAAAATAGAAGGGAAAAAGAGAAAAGGATGAGAGAGATACTGTGATACAAAGAAAGAGTGAGAGAGAAAGAGAAAGAAGAAGAAGGGAAGACAGGAATAAGACGAAGAGGGAAGAGAAAGGAAAGAAGAAAATGATAATGATAACGAGAGAGAAAGAGAGGAAGTAAGAAAGAGAGAGAAGTACTGAAACACGGACAGAGAGACAGAGACATCGACGGAGAGAAGAGAGAATGGAATAAACGAGAATAAACAGAGGGCGAGGAGGAAGAGGAAAGAGGCGAGAAGAGGAAGAGGAAGAGGCGAGAAGAGGAAGAGGAGAGAGGCGAGAAGAGGAAGAGGAGAGAGGCGAGAAGAGGAAGAGCAAAGAGGCGAGAAGAGGAAGAGGAAAGAGGCGAGAAGAGGAAGAGGAAAGAGGCGAGAAGAGGAAGAGCAAAGAGGCGAGAAGAGGAAGAGCAAAGAGGCGAGAAGAGGAAGAGGCGAGAAGAGGAAGAGGCGAGAAGAGGAAGAGCAAAGAGGCGAGAAGAGGAAGAGGAGAGAGGAGAGAAGAGGAAGAGCAAAGAGGCGAGAAGAGGAAGAGGAAAGAGGCGAGAAGAGGAAGAGGAGAGAGGCGAGAAGAGGAAGAGGAGAGAGGCGAGAAGAGGAAGAGCAAAGAGGCGAGAAGAGGAAGAGGCGAGAAGAGGAAGAGGAAAGAGGCGAGAAGAGGAAGAGCAAAGAGGCGAGAAGAGGAAGAGGAGAGAGGCGAGAAGAGGAAGAGCAAAGAGGCGAGAAGAGGAAGAGCAAAGAGGCGAGAAGAGGAAAGAGGCGAGAAGAGGAAGAGGAAAGAGGCGAGAAGAGGAAGAGGAGAGAGGCGAGAAGAGGAAGAGCAAAGAGGCGAGAAGAGGAAGAGCAAAGAGGCGAGAAGAGGAAGAGCAAAGAGGCGAGAAGAGGAAGAGCAAAGAGGCGAGAAGAGGAAGAGGAGAGAGGCGAGAAGAGGAAGAGGAGAGAGGCGAGAAGAGGAAGAGGCGAGAAGAGGAAGAGGAGAGAGGCGAGAAGTTGGGAGCTGGTGTTGTGGCTGAGCACCCAGTATCCAACCATATTGATTTTCTTCAATCAGAGTATCTTGGCCGCTCGCAGCTGTGCCTCGTAGTTACATGGGGGGGGGGGGGGGTAAGGGGGTAAGGGGGTGAGTAGGGGGGGTAAGGGGGTGAGAAGGGGGGTGGGGTGTAAGGGTTAAGGGTAGGGGGTAAAGGGGGGTAGGGGTAGGTTAGGTGGGGTAAGGGGGGGGTTAGGGAAGGGGGGTTGGGGAGGT
>NC_051424.1:5715254-5724166 GCF_015228065.2 Penaeus monodon | reverse complement strand
CTCGTTCTCTCTCAGTCCTCTCTCTCTCTCTCTTCTCTCTTCTCTCTCTTCTTCCTCTCTCTCTCTCTCTCTCTCTCCCCCTTCTCTCCTCTCTTTTCCTCAGCTCTGTTTTTATGCTGTCTGTCTGTCTCTTTCTTTTTTTTCTCGTTCTCTCCTCTCTCCTCTCTCTCCTCTCTCTCTCTCTTCTCTTCTTTTTTTCCCCCTCTCTCTCCCCCTCTCTCTCTCTCTCCCCTCCCTCCCCTCTCTCTCTCTCTTCCTCCTCTCCTCTCTCTCTTTTCTTTCTCCTTACTTTTTTTCCTTTTAGTTCTTTTGTTTTCTGTCTGTTGTCTGTTTTTTTCTCTTTCTCTCGCTCTCCCCTTCTTTTGTTTCTCTCTCTCTCTCTCTCTCTTCTTTCTCTCTCTTCTCTTTCTGTCTGTCTGTCTTTTTCTCTCTTTTTCTTTCTCTTCTCTCTCAGTTTCTCTCTTTCGTTCTCTCTGCCCCTCTCTCTCTCTCTCTCTCTCCCCTCTCTTCCTCTCTCTCTCTCTCTCCCCCCTCTCTCCCCCCTTTCTCTCTCTCTCTCTCTCTTAGTCTCTGTTGTCTTTTTTTTCTCTTTCTCCCCTCCTCCCTCTTCTCTCTCTCTCTCTCTTTTTCCCCCTCTCTCTCCTCTCTCTTCTCCTCTCAGTGTCTGTTTTTTTTATCTGTCTGTCTGTCTTCTCTTTCTTTTCCCTCCTCTCTCTCTTCTCCCTCTCTCCTCTCTCTCCCCCCTTTTCCTAATTTAACCCCTTCGTCTCTTTTTTTTTTTCTCTCTTTCTCTCTCTTTTTTTTTTTTTCTTTTTCTCTTTTTTTAGATGGAAAAACGAAAGGCCCTGCAGAACAGAACAGAACAGACCAGAACAGACCAGAACAGAACATAACAGAACTGAACAGACCAGACCAAAACTGAACAGAACACTTATTGACTCCTTAACGCCAACGTGACTTTGAAGAGCAACGCGAGAAATTGAAATTGCAAGCAACTGTACTCAGACCATATCAACAGTTGCCGGTTGCGGAAATAATTCTCATTTTTGACGGCGCCAAGGTTACCTCTTCGCCGATGCTTGTGTGCGTTGGTGGGGGTGTTTGGGGGGGGGGTGGGGGGGGGTGAGGGAGGGAGGGAGGGAGGGAGGGGGAGGGAGGGAGGAGGGGGAGGAGGGTAAGGGGGAGGGAGGGGGGGAGGGAGGGAGCGAGGGAGGGGGGAGGGTAAAGAGGGGAGGGGAAGGAGAAAAAAGGGTTGGGGGGGGAGGGGGGGGAGGGCTAGGGGGTGGGGAAAAGGAGGAAAAAAGGGGAAGGGGGGGGGGGGTTGGGAGAGGGAGGAGGATAAAAATTGTGAGAGGGAGGAGGATAAAAAAAAAAGAGAAGGGAGTGGGAAAGAGGAGGTTAAGAAGAGGAGGAGGAGAAGAAGGGGGAAAGGAGGAGAAAGATAAGAAGAGGAAGATTTGAGAAGGAAAGGAGAGGGAAAGAGGAGAAAGGAGAGAGAGTGAGAGGGAGGAGGATAAGAAAGAAGGTGAAGGAGATGGGAGGTGAGGGGGAGGGGGAGAAGGGGGAGGAGGAGGGAGGGTGGGAAAGGAGGTGAGGAGAGGGAGATGAGAGAGAGAGAGGGGGGGAGTAAAGATGGGGTGAGGGGGGGAGGGGAGGCAGGAGAGAATGGGAGGGTGGTTGTGAGAAAAGGAGAGGAGGAAGGGGTGAGGGTGAGGGGGAGGGGAGGGGGTGAGGATAAGAGGGGGGAGGGGGTGAAGGAGTCAGGGGTGCGCCCACGAGGACAAGAGCTGGGGAGAGGGGGGGGAAGGGAGGGGGAGGAGGGCAAGCTTGATAGTCACCATCAGCAGTAACAGATACTGCTCTCCCGCATAATAAAAAACAACAAACAATAATAATAAAAATAATAACAATAATAAAATAGGAAAAAAATCATCCATAGAATAAAAAAAAAACAATGATACAGCCTCAGTTGAACATTTACCCACTCGTCTCTGACAAATTATCGTCAGCTTGTTCTAAATCTCCTCTCCGCCACAGCCATCATCCGGTGGCGGTGGCGGTGGCGGCGGCGGCGGCGGGGGTGCGGGGGGTGGCGGGGGCGGGGCGGCGGGGGCGGGCGGTGCGGCGGTGGCGGCGGGGGCGGTGGCGGTGGCGGGGGCGGCGGGGGCGGCGGCGGCGGCGGCGGCGGGGGCGGCGGCGGCGGTGGCGGTGGCGGGGTTGTCGCCTCCTACTTAGTACGTCGTTGCTGCCTCTGCCATTTTGTTAACCCGGGAGGAATTTCTGTTCATGCTTTTTTTTCCCGCCTGTTTTTTTGTTCATTCCGCAGGCTTTCCCTCCCCCTCCTCCTCCTCCTCCCTTTTCCTCTTCCTTGTTCTTCCATCCTCTCATTCTCTTCCCCCTGCTTGTCCCTCTCTTTTGCTGTCTTTTCCTCTGTTCTCTTTCTCTTTCTCAGTATTGCCCTCCTCTTATTCTCAACATCTTCCTCCTCCTCTTTCTCAACCTCTTCCTCCCTCTCCTCTTCTTTCTCAACCTCTCCCCCCCCCTCCTCTTCTTTCTCAACTCTTTACTCATCCTCTTTCTATTCAGTCTTTTCCTCCTTCTCAACCTCCTCCTCCTCCTCCTCCACCTCCACTTCTTCCTCCTCCTCCTCCTCCTCCACCTCGTGCTGCTCAACCTCTTCCTCCTTCTCAACCTCCACCTCCACCTCTGCTCAACCTCCTCCTCCACCTCTGCTCAACCTCCTCCTCCTACTGCTGCCTACCATCGTGCCTACTGTCGATCTTGCATTGATCCGTGTGACCTTGTCTGTCTACCAACGTCAGTGTCCTTCTCTCTGAACACACTCGTTCTTGTGTTATTCTGTTCACCTTTTTCTCTTCTTTTCCTTTCCATCTCCCGCCTTTCCCAACCCCCGGCTCTGTCTCCTGCGTGCGACCGGTCTGAGCAGTCTCCAGGGTTCCGACCTGTCCTCATTAAATAATTGAAGTCCCTCGATAGGGCTCATGTGAGTATTTGCTCCTCGTTTCCATCCAGCCGCCATCGCCCTACGCGAACGCAATTTTCAGCCAGCACACGGTCTTCAGTTTATTTGTGTTCAGATCCGATCCCCTCCCTCCCTCCCTCTCTCCCCTCCTCCCCCTCCCCGTAGCCCCTCGCTTTCAGAGCCCCCACCTGCCAGACCAACCTCCCTTTGCCCAACCTGGTCTAGCCTTGGTCTAGCCTCGTCGATCTGTCTGTAGGACCGTTCGCGCCGGCAGAGACCTTACCTGGGCGCCCCATAGTTCCTTTGTTTGAACTTGCCACTTTATCCCCCCAGATACAGTAGGTGACCTTTTGTCGTCACGTCACCCTACGCTGGCGCATGCAGCACGGGTGTTCAGCCCCGCCACAAAAAGTAGATCGCGCCGCTGCAATCTCCCGTTCTCTCGCTCTGCTGTTTTCCTGCTGGCGATCATGTTCTCCAGCTGCATCTATGTCTCTCTTTCTCTCTTTTTCTCCTTCGGCCTCAGCTGAGTCTACTGCTGCCTCTCCCTCTGTCTCCCTGTTTATTTTTCTTGACCTGCCTATTCGCCGTCACCAGCATCGGTCGGAGGTGATACGGCCACTCTCCTCTCTCCCTCCCCCGTCCCTCCTTCCCTCGTCTCCCTTCCCGGGTTACCACACCCCCTCCCTCCTCGGCCAAGCCCCTCCCTTCCCGTTGCCTAACTCCCTCCCGGCCCTCCCCTCCCCCCTACCCCTCGACCCTCCGCTCTCTCATCCTCCCCTACCCGCCCTCCCTCCTCGACCCGGGGCCCTCTGCCCTCTTATCCCCCTCCTCTCCCTGCCCTCCGTACCCCCACCCCCACTGCTCTCCCCATCACCCTGCTTTCCGCTCACACCCATCCACTCCTCCCGCTCTCCCTCTCCTCCTCCTCCTCCTCCTCCACGCACACTATCTCTCCCTCACGTTACCTCACTCACGTCCAGCTCCTTCCATTCCATATTCCTCTCTCTTTCTTTGTCACACATTCCTCAGAACCTTCGAATTGCATGATCAGTAAATATCAATACACACAGTTAATCTTAAAAAAAAAACGTCATTTCCTCTTATGACGAATTTCCAGTCGAGTATGTGTTTTATTCCCTTATTTATGGCGATATTATGTAACCCTACTTTCCACATTCCTGCCTTCCTCCGAACAGACCTTCAACCTCACTCATATCCCCCTCGCTACGTGCAGCTACCTTGCTTCGTTGTCCTTGACTGTTTTCCTTTGTTATTTGTGTCTTTTTACGTGGAGACCTTTTATAAGTATTATTATTTTTATTTTAGAAATGATTGCACCCGTCAACGTCGCTTCTATTAGGGCTCCCCACTGCGCCCAAGGTTCTTGGGCTGTTTTCCCACAGCAGCGTCGCCGACAGGGAGGGAAACAGGGATAGGGAGAGGGGAGGATAAATAGACAGAGATATAAACAGAGACAGACAGATAGAAAGATACAGATAGATAGACAGATAGAAGAGATAGATAGAAAGAGATGGATAGATAGAAACAGATTATAGATAAATGGAGAGAGAGAGAGAGAGAGAGAGAGAGAGAGAGAGAGAGAGAGAGAGAGAGAGAGAGAGAGAGAGAGAGAGAGAGAGAGAGAGAGAGAGAGAGAGAGAGAGAGAAAGCGAGAGAGAGAGAGAGAGAGAGGGAGCATTTTCAGCATTACACTCGCGCGGCGAGACAGGTGCGAGGAGCGAGCTGGGTATGGTATGCACCCAAGGCACCGTTCGTCTCCCCAGCCTTGGTACAATAAAACGACCGAAATGGACAGCGTTATCGGGCTAGTTTGCGTGTGTGTGCGATAAGGTTGCCGAGCGATTCGAGGTGCGCAGTGACCCCGACCTCAAGCCCAGCCCCCTGATTGACACCCAGTGCTACGGCAGAGCACCCATGTGTTTCCCTCCTTCCCTTTCCCCCTTCGCCGCCGTGCCTCCTCCTTCGGCGTGCTAAAGCGAGCCGGGCACGAGGGGGGCAAAAAGTCCGTGGTGAGGGAGAGAATCCGCCATAGGACGAGCGAGGTTAGACCGAAATGCGAGCGGGAATGTATTAAAGGTAGGGGGCTTCTGGCTAACGGGGTCGCGGCGTGTTCTGTGTCCAAGTTGATCAGTGGTGTCCCGAAGCGCGGGGTCGGCTAGTCAGCGACGCCGCGAAGACTGCTGCACCAAACCACCTCTTTTACTTCCTACACAATAAAGGCAATCGAATGTTATTGATTCTTTTTTCTTTTTTGGGCATTTGCCGCGGCGGAGGGGCGATGTCCGTCGACCTGTCTCCGTTGCGACGCCTTTAGCATCCCCAAAAGAATCGGGCAATTAGCTTTATGAAGGTCAAGGAGAACCAAATAAATTCTGTATATAAGCCATTGGCAACTTTTCTCGGTCTGGAACCCGCTCAAGATGCCGTACGAAAGGGGCGAAAGGGAGGGGGAATCGTATGGGCTTTATTTTCTTTTCGGACGCCCACACGTTCACCTCATCATCTGCTTAAATAATAGTCATCCCTCGCAAAGTTCTCGAAAAAAAAAATATCTAAAGCCTAGCCCCGGAGCGGAACGAAAATGCGAGAGAGAGGGAGAGAGGGAGAGAGAGAGAAAGAGGGAGGGAGGGAGGGAGGGAGGGAGAGAGAGGGAGGGAGGGAGAGAGAGAGAGAGAGAGAAAATAAAGCGACTTAAAGTTTGAATGAGACCGTCTTGCAAAGGAGGGGGAGACTGAATCGTGATTTTTCGTTCGTGTCGAGGAATCGCTACGGAACCGAAGGTTGTTCCTCGTTTTCTCGTTTTGCTTTCTACGGCCCAATCACCCCCCCACCCCCCTACCCCCCACACCCCGTCTGCGCCTCTTTCACCTGGCGGGACTGGCGGTGGGCGCGGCAACGGGCATATTAGCTTAAAAATAATAATAAAAAAAAAGGCGAGGGGGCAAATATCTCTTACAGTGTAAATCCCGAGAAATGCGGGGCCCTCGAGTAGTTAGGGCGAGGAATTTAGAATATTTCGTCCACCGTTCACCGTCATACAGAGGGAGAGGGGACGGGAGAGGGGGTGGGGGTGGGTATTCCCCTCTTCCTCCTCCCTCCTTCCCCCTTCCTCTTCCCCTCTTCCCTCCTTCCCTCCCCTTCCTCTCTTCCCCCCTCCCTCTCCCCCTCTTCCCTCATTCCTCTCCCTCTCCCTTCCCCCTCCCCTCTCTCCCTCTTCCCTCCTTCCTCTCCCCTCTCCCTCTCCCCCCTCTTCTCTCCTTCCTCTCCCTCGCCCTTCCCCCTCCTCCCCTCTCTTCCCTCCTTTCTCTCCCTCTCCCTTCCCTCCTCTCCCTCTCCCTACCCTCTCCACCTCTCCCTTCCCCCTCCTCCCGTTCCTCCCCCCTTTCCCTCCCTTCCCTACTACCCTCTCCCCCCCCTGCATCTTCCCATGAGCTGGGCAATACTGTCTCTACTTACAGCACAGAATCCCCCCCCACCACCACCACCACCACTACCACCACCACCACCACCACACAGCTGGCAGAGGAATATAGCTTCTGTCATGCTGAGGAATCGAAATAAAGCTCCAAGAATTTATTTTCGTACGGTGTGATGTTAGTAGTCAAGCCTGGCAGACACTCACATGACAATGACTTGTTAAATACCCCCCCCCCCTTCACTCACTCCGTCCCGGCTCTCCTCCCTCCCTCCCCCCCCTTTTCTTCTTCCTCCTCCTCCGTCCTCCTCCTCCCCCTCCTAATTCCTCCTCCATCTCCTTTCTCCTCCTCCTCCTCCCCCTCCTCCCCCACCCCCCTCCCTCTCCCCCTGCCATCCCCCTCCCCTTCCCCCCCTCCTCCTCCCCCGTACCAAGGTAACACGTAGGTGACTATGACAAAGCAGATAGGCTTGTTAGTAGCCACATCCAATAACAACTAAACAAACAAACAAACAAGGAAAACAACAACAATACTAACAACAAATTAGCAAAACCAATCTAAAAGTGCATTAAAAGAATTCCCCCCCTCTTCATCCCTTCCCCCCCAAAAAAAAAGAAAGAAAAAAAGAAAAAGAAAAACTGATCGATACTTTCTGCTAAAGAAGACAGGATCGCTAATTCTGCCTAGTTACAAGACACGCTGCTTCGCCAACACAATTTCTCATATGTTCACTCTCCTCTCGTACCAAGAAACGCACAGTTGCAAGGTAGCAAGCACACGCCAGATGGAGAGATTGACGTAAAAATTGATATAAAAAAAGAGAGGAGGATGAGGAGGAAGAGGGGGGGGGGGGGATTGAGAGAGGGGTGAGGTGGAAGAGGAGGAAGATGAGGAAGAGGGAAGGGAGGTGGAAGAGGAGAAAGAGGAGGAGAGGAGAGAGGTGGAAGAGGAGGAGGAGGGAACAGTGGTGAAAAAGGAGCAGGAGGAGGAGGAAGAGGGACGGGAGGGGGAATGAGGAAAGAAAGTGGAAAAAGCGGAAGAGGGAAAGGAGGAGGAAGATAAGGAAGAGGGAAAGGAAGTGGAAGAAAAGGAAGAAAGGAAAAACGGAAGGGAGGAGGCAGAAAAAAGAGGAAGAGTGAAAGGAGGAGAAAGAGGAGGAAGAAGGAAGAGAAGCCACAAGGAGGAAGTTTCTCCATCGAAAGTGGCACGGATGCCATAGAGGGAGAGAAAAGACACACCTTTGATTCGCCCATTGACACACTTGGCGAAATCACTTCCTCCCGAAGGCAGGCGATACCATACTTACCAAACGCACGTGTTAATTTCGTGGTGACGTAATGCTGCTGATGCCGAATACGATGACAATTTCATAATTGCTGTTAATGTTAATACTGGTGGAAGGATAGTATGGGTTAGTAATATCAGCGATTTTAATAATGGTAATAGTTACAAAAACAACATTAACAAAAACTATAATAATTAATAATAATAATAATAATAATAATAATAATATAATAACACAACAACAACAATAACAACAACATCAACAACATCAACAGCAATAATAATAATAATAATAATAATAGTGACAATAATGATAATGACATTAACAACAATTAATCTCATCAATTTAACTCAGACACTCAAAATTAAATAAAATAATAATAATAAAAAATCTAGTTTCAAAACGCATTAGTCTACCACTAAAATGTAATAGAAAATGATTTTTTTTTGAAGGCCTAACCCTTAAGACATCGTATTAATAAACTGTTAATCAAACTTCTCCTTATACATGTATTCAGCTTTGATTCATCAGTTAAATATAGTCATTTGATCCCTAATTCATAGACTATCCAGCCACAAATCTTCATTCAAATGCACTTGAAACTTTTTGCACAATCGTCGTCCGCAGACATAAATATATAAACTCTTGACAGATTGTAAAAATAGTGATACAATTAAAAATAGTGATATTCTATGCATGTTTTTTTTTTTTTTCTATTTCAAGGCGTGTTATCCATAACCTTTCAAAACCAAGATAGAAAAATTATCAGATTATCAACACAAGATAAGCTAACGTTATGGTAGCAGTTTTGTCTCACTCGCTTATCAGTCACAACTTTAAGGAAAGTAGATTTATTATACCTTCTTATGGTTATCTTAATCATTCCGGTCAACTGTTAAGGTAAATAATGATGATAATAATTAATATTAGGAAAAAAAAGTTGTTATTAATGGTATAATGACGGTAATATTGCTCTTGATAATAATGATAAACAGCACCATAGTCTTTATAGAATGATGATAGTGATGATGCTATGAACTGTTGTTTGTTATTCGATAATGATGATGATAATGCTATCAACAATGATAATGATAATGACAATGATAATGGAAATGACTATAACAATAGAAATATGAAAATCATAATCATACAAAATATAGTAATAAAAATATAGTAAATGATAGATCAATTAGGTAATGATATC
>NC_051424.1:5685254-5692754 GCF_015228065.2 Penaeus monodon | reverse complement strand
TTTGTAATGACAGTATAAATGCTGCTACTAAGAGTAATGACAATGAAAAAAGTTTTATTGGTAATGATGCTACGTCTCTTACTAGTATAACATTTTAACCTTCGCTATAGATTTTTACTTCTTAATTTAGTGTTATCATCTATTTCTATTTGTTTTTTTTATGTACTCATTTCATTATTCACTTATTTATTTTTTTCCATTTACTTATTTATTTAATTACCTATTTATCTACGCATTATCTTTTTTTTCATTTATTTATTCATTTATTCATTTTCATTCATTTATTTTTTCCCTCAGGGAGCAGGAACAAGCAGAGGCATCGACGAAGGAACAGCAGAGACGCCTGGCATCCGCTTCTCAAGCCTACGTGTCGTGGTTGACCTCTCACCCACGACTCTCCCGGCGGTACGACTCGCGGGCGTATGCTGGGGGGAGGGTCGTGACCTACTATGACCGGGGTCGTCCATCGTCGCCTACTATGGTTAATCCGATACCATGGAGGAGGCTTTGATGACACTGATTTCTCTGATTTTGCGTCTGGTGTATGCTTGTTTGAGAGGAGATACGGGGAATAAGGCAAACGAAGAGATAAGAAGGAAGATAGGGCAAGAAATATTTGAGGGGATATTTTCACAGCTTTAAAAAGGTCAACAAATATATTATATTTAACTTAGAAATGTTTGATTTTCCCTGAATTGTCTTTTATTGAGAGGGCTATAACCTACCCCCACCCTCCCTTCGTGTATCTCAACAGAAAACATCTTCAGAGCTCATACAAGAAGGATAAAATGTTTCCCTGTGTTCAGTAATGTCTGTTATTTCTCAAGTTTTTACACTACAAATAACAACGTTGTGTTTCAGGAAGTACAGGAGATCTGTTTCATTGTATGTAATGCTCGTTTGCGTGACTTTGACAATGCTACCCTCCCCTCTCCTTTCTAAAACCAGACAGTAAGACTGGCAAGACCTAAACATCGATCTCCACCTTACCCTTCTACAGTTAAAACACACACACACACACACACCACGCACACACACACACACACACACACACACACACACACACACACACACACACACACACACACACACACACACACACACACAGCACGCACGCACACACACACACACACACACACACACACACACACACACACACACACACACACTCACACTCACACTCACACTCACATACACATACACATCTCTCTCTCTCTCTCTCTCTCTCTCTCTCTCTCTCTCTCTCTCTCTCTCTCTCTCTCTCTTCTCTCTCTCTCTCTCTCTCTCTCTCTCTCTCTCTCACACACACACACCGAATACATGTTCGTTCTTCTCAACATTGATGATTTTGGTCTTCATTATACTTTCATACTTGGAAGAAATTTCCCATTGAAATATTTTTTTCTCTCTGTACTAAGCTGTCATTTTAAATGGTTTCAATGTTTCCTTAAGTGAGATACATCTTGTTCACTAAATCCTGTTGTGTTTGCTGAACCCTATCACCTGTATTGAAACCTCGAATGTAGTAGTTAAGATTGAGTATTGTTATGGAAATCATCTATTTTGTTAGCATTGCTTCGGTGTTGTTAATTTTCACGATGGTTAGTCCATGACTCCATGCATTCTAATTTGTTTTAGTTATATCAGAAGAAAGGATAATTCATTTTTCAAAGATTTAGAGATTTGTTTGAGTTTACCTTTAAATAATAGTTTTCTATTTTCTATATATTTTTATTGAAAACGGAGTAATTTGATGACTAACTATAATAGACTTAATTTTTTATCAATGATAATAGTAAATACAGTTGCTACGAGCATTTCGAAAACGAAATAGACAGAATAGAAGTAAGAATAAAAGACAATTTTAGACATTAGTTAAACAAATTAGATGCGTCGATTGTTAACACCAATATTCGGATAAGATATAAGATCCAGTATTGTCATGTGCGTTTATGTCCAATTTGTTGGTTTTCTGGGATTTGTGAATAATCGACTGTTAAATGGTGTGTGTGTGTGTGTGTGTGTGTGGTATGTGTGTGTGTGTGTGTGTATGTGTGTGTGTGTGTGTGTGTGTGTGTGTGTGTGTGTGTGTGTGTATGTGTGTGTGTGTGTGTGTGTGTGTGTGTGTGTGTGTGTTGTGTGTGTGTGTGTGTGTGTGTGCGTGTGTGTGTGTGTGTGTTTCTTATTTATGCATATGTGTGTGTATATGTTTTTGTTTGTTTGTGTTTATATTTGTGTGTGTGTGTGCTTGTTTTCTTATTTATGCATATGTGTGTATATGTTTCTGTTTGTGTGTGTGCATGTGTGTGTGCATGTATGTATGTGTGTGTGTGTGTGTGTGTGTGTGTGTGTGTGTGTGTGTGTGTGTGTGTGTGTGTGTGTGTGTGTATGTGTGTTGTGTTTGCGCACATGCATATATGATTTGTATACACATGTTTTTGTGCTTCTGAGAATATATTTAAACATATCGAAATATATTTGTTAAAATGTGTATGTATGCGCGCGCGCGCGTGTGTGTGTATGTTCCTGTGTGTATATGTGGACATGAATAAATAGAAGTGCGTTTTATGGCGATAAACAGTAGATAGCTATATGCTTGTTGTATGTGTGAATAAATTTGGTCGTGTTCTGTTGTATGCGTGAATAAATGGATAATAACATAGGCATGTTTGCGTGTATGTCTGCACATAAGTGTGTATAAATGTGTCATAATACATTCATATTCATAGCTACATACACACATTCTATATTACCTCTGATAACATGTATTTACCAACATCAGGTGACACTTATATCCACTGCCATAACTGGTCTCTAAGAAAATTTGCATACAAGAAACCTTGAAATCTGAGTGCATCAAATTTTCATCACGCAGACCTACTACACGCTGTTCATGTGATGTAAAGAACAGGTGTAAACGGGGAATTTTATTATGTACACGGCAGATCAACTGCGATTACACATGAAGGCCTAGATCAACTAGGGCTTGTGGGGGAAGAGAGGAAGGACGACGGAGTGGCGGAGTCGAGGATCGGGCACCTGTCAAGACTGCCGAGGCACCTGTCAAGGCTGGCGAAACACCTGTCATAGCTGGCGAGCACCTGCCGGGGCTGACGAGGCACTTATCGAGGATGACAAGGTACCTGCCGTAGCTGACGAGCGGGCGAGCTTAACTCACGGGCTCGGGGACCCTTCCGAACTCCGCGTTGACGATGTCGTAGAGCGACGGGGCTTCGGGGCAAGGGAAGGAGAGGTCACGGGAGGCGCATGTGAGGGTCTCCTGGTTGAATACCGTCTGGTTGCCGCAGATGAACGAGAAGTGGGCGGTCTGGTAGACGGCGCCCTCGTCGTCTTCAAGCGGGAGGCACACGTGGTACACCTCGCAGTTGTTGTCGACGTCGGCGTAGTAGCCGTAGGAGCGGCCGTCGCAGGTGAAGGAGGTCTGAAGCGGCGCCGAGAGGTACTCCTCCGTTAGGATAGGGAACTCCCAGCCGTTGAGGCCGAAGGCCACGGCGACCAGGGCGAGGAGGAGGCAGGCGGCGCGATGCATGGCGGTCTGGCGGAGAGAGAGGGCGTGGGTGAGGAAGGTGCGCGCCTTTGCTTTGGGTTTTAGCGCTACTGACATGAGCCTCACAGTATCACAAACACACACACACACGCACATATTTATGTGTGTGGATAAGTATACATTTAAATATATAAACAAGAAAGAAGAAGCTAAAGTAAGAAACATGTTAGACACAACATTAAGGGACTTCTGCTCACTTATTATTCGACAAGGAAGCTGATCTAACCTGAAGATAACATTCTCCCGCCACGGCACCGAAGGTGGATATGGCTATTCAAAACGCCATATTGGGGACGAAATGAATTTCCCTTGAAGCTCTAACATTGCTGTGCAGAGATTTACTACTGTAAGATTGCTTATGAAAATTTTACTCTCTTCCAGTGACGGAAAATACAGTTGCATTTCTTTAAACGATTCTGAAAGCTTTACTCTTTCAATGAATAAATTGCACTAAACTGAAAGGTTGCACTAGACTATTCAGTTTTGTTAAAGAAAAGTCAGATTTAGAAGCACAAACAGTCACGCAAAGGAAGTCCTTCCACTGCTTAGAGAACGTGGGTAAAACGTTAATGAAATGTTTGTTTTATTATGGATGTCTGCCTCAGATTCAGAGAGAGAGAGAGAGAGAGAGAGAGAAAGAGAGAGACAGATATATATATATATATATATATATATATATATATATATATTATATATATATATATATATATACATATATATATATATATATATATATATATATATATATATATATATATATATATATATATATATATATAGAGAGAGAGAGAGAGAGAGAGAGAGAGAGAGAGAGAGAGAGAGAGAGAAGGAGAAAGAGAGAGATGAAAGATAAACAGATAGAAAGAGGGATGAAAGATAAATAGATAGAAATATATATATATATATATATATATATATATATATATATATATATATAATAGATATAGATAGATAGAGAGAGAGAGAGATAGATAGATAAATAGAGAGACAGATATAGATATAGATACAGATAGATAGATAGAGAGAGAGTACGACCCGACAACCAAATGATATTAACGAGTGGGTGTACGTGTCGGCAGAGAATCACTCTAAACATTAGGCTCATACACTTTAAACGTTCACAAAAACAATAAAAGAATAAACCTCACGTGTGGTGTATAGTTTAAAGTTTGATGAAAAAAACAACAACAGAAAAACTATCGGCCCAAAACAAACAAAAGATTTGAGAATAACACTTATACACAAAAAAAGAAAGAAAGAAAGAAAGAAAGAAAAATATATATCTATATAATAAATATAAAACATAGAAGGTAAAAAAAAAATATCAAGATAAAAACCGACTTTTGGATTTCTCTTAAATTTTGAGGTTTTAATCGTTTGATCACTTGCTGTGCTAAAAATGGCCTCACATGTTATATATACATATATAGCGCATATTGAGAGCATCGATATAAAACAACCACAAAAAAAGCAAACAAGAATAAGTAAAAAGACTATAGCGATTAAAAAGTAAAAAGAAATGAAATGAAGGAGAAGAAGAGGAAGAAGAAGAAGAAGAAGAAGAAGAAGAAGGAGAAAAAGAAAGGGGAAAAGAAAAAGAAAAAGAAGATGAAGAAAAAGAAGAAAAGGAAGAAGAACAAGAAGAAAAAGAAGAACAAGAAAGAATAATAAGAATCAGGCAACAACAACAACAAAACAACAACAGCAACAAAATTCGTTGTTGAAGAAGCGAGATTTATGAATCCTAAAAAAAAAAAAAAAAAAAAAAAATCCAATTATATGTGATTCACACCGCCTTGCACAGCTTCCATTTTAAAAGGGATTTTTTTTTTTCAGGCAAAAACAGCTGTAAACATCAAAATACACTGAACACAATTCATAATTTCTTTTTTTTCTTCTCCTTCTCCTTCCCATCACTCTTCTTCTTCTTCCCCCTTTCTTCTCCTCTTCATCCAATCTCCTTCTACAACCACTACGTACAAAAACAACAACAACAACAAAAGAAAAAACTCCTTCTACTCCTTCTTATTCATCTTTCCTCCCTCCTTATCCTCTCCCATCTTTTTTTCATCACTACGTACAAAAAATGAACAGAATTCCTCCTCCTAACTCCATTCCTCCTCTCCAATCTTTAAAAAAAGAAATCCTTCTCCTTCTATTCCTTCTCCTCCTTCTCTCCTTCTTCTTTCATTCCTCCTCCTCCTCCTCCTCCTCTTCTCCTCTTTCCACCACTCCGTACATCAAAACAAAGAACAGAGAGACTGTATCCAACTTACCTTCTCGAGCACGAGTGGCGTAATGGGCAGCCGGACCGCCCTTATATATCCCTCCCGCATTCATGTCGAGGATATCCACTTCGTGTCCTTAACTCGCCGCCGTCTGGACCTCCTCCTGCAGGCAGTACCGTTGGACAGGCGCATCCTCCTTCTCCCTCGGTCGTTGTCTCCTCTTCCTCGCGCTCCTGTTTCGTTATTCCGGTTATCCGTATCCTCTCCGTTTCCTGGTAATTTTGGTTTGAGATGATGATTATTTTTTTTCTTTTCCATGTTGGATTTTATTTATTATTATTATTATTATTATTTTTACCTTTCTTCGTGTTTTGATTCGGCGTATGGTTTCTTCTTCTTTCTGTTTTTTTTTTCTTTCTCTCCACTTTATTTTCTCCTATTTCGTCTCCTCTTATTCTCCTTCTTCGTCACTTGATCTTCCTTCTCTTTCTTCTTCTTTTTCCTATCCTCGTCTTCTCCTCCTTCTCTACCTCCTCCATCAGCGTCTCATTCTCCTCCTACTTCTCCTTCTCCCTTTTTATATTATTCTCGCTCTGTTCCTTCTTCTTCAGTTTCTCTTCCTTCTTCTTTTCTTTCTTCCTGTCTTCCATCCTAATATCACTTGGTGTCCACAACCTGTTAGGACAGACAGATGCATATAACATCAGAGTGTATTAACTATGTATATATATCATATATCATTTAATGTTGTTGTTTTTTCATTTTACATTCTTATCATGAAACGAGGAATTTCCTTCAGACAACATTCCTACGACGTTTGCAGAGGACAACAACTTGAGATAGAGAGAGAGAGGAAGAGAGAGAGAGAGAGAGAGAGAGAGAGAGAGAGAGAGAGAGAGAGAGAGAGAGAAAGAGAGAGAGAGAGAGAGAAGGGAAGGGGAGAGAAAGAGAGAAAGAGAGAGGGACGGAAATAAAGATAGACAGATAAAGATATATATATATATATATATATATATATATATATATATATATATATATATATATATATATATAGAGAGAGAGAGAGAGAGAGAGAGAGAGAGAGAGAGAGAGAGAGAGAGAGAGAGAGAGAGAGAGAGAAGGGAAGGGGAGAGAAAGAGAGAAAGAGAGAGGGACGGAAATAAAGATAGACAGATAGAGAGAGAGAGAGAGAGAGAGAGAGAGAGAGAGAGAGAGACAGAGAGAGAGGGAGGGAGGGAGGGAGATACATATACATTAACAACATTACCAATATTACCAACAATAACTTTCAACATTACCAATCTATTGTTCACCCTGCCACACCCCCGCTATCCATTCACACCCCCACTACACTGAGAAATAAGACCATTAAACCAAGCCCCGTAATACCCACGCATACCCATCCACCACGCCCCCACTTTGCCCCCTGTTGTTTGTTGACTCGCTACTACTACCAACGTAATTCAGTCACAACAAGTTTAACAAGTCCCAGTAGTCCTCAGGATCATCTCGACTCAAGGATATCCAGGGTGAGGAGGTTAAGGAAAGTGTGACATCATGAGGGCATGACTGCATACAAGTGAGGAGCCCAACAAAAAAAGAGATGCAAAATACAAGTGAGGAGCCCCAAAAAAAGAGATGCAAAGACGATGAAAGGAATGAAGATGAGGCGAAGAATAAAGAAGCATGATGGTTGGGGAGAAG
>NC_051424.1:5657754-5660254 GCF_015228065.2 Penaeus monodon | reverse complement strand
CTGTCTCGATCGGTATGACGAAGCACGTATATGTATAAACACTTTTGTGTACATATATATATATATATATATATATATATATATATATATATATATATATATATATATATATATATATATATATATATATATGTGTGTGTGTGTGTGTGTGTGTGTGTGTGTGTGTGTGTGTGTGTGTGTGTGTGTGTGTGTGTGTGTATATTATGTACATGTGTATACATATACATACATATGTATATATGTGTATGTATATACATATATATATATATATATATATATATATATATATAATATATATATATATATATATATATATATATATATATATATAATATATATATATATATATATATATATATATATATATATATATATATATATATATATATATATGTGTTGTATATATATATATGCATACACACACACACACATCTATCTATTTATCTATCTATCTATCTACCTATACATCTATCTATCTATACACACAGACACACATACGAGAGGGGCTTCAAAAAGTTAATGGAAAAAGTCCATAACTAAAAATCATATGGAAGGATTTTGATGTCAGTGTACCTGAACATTCTTGTGCCAACGTGTTATAACGTGTTCAAACATGAATCCTGAAATGCAGGTAATAACGCATCGCCGCCTGTTGGAACCATTCAAGCAACATAGAATCGCCAAATTCGAGGCCAGGACAAACATTAAATTCATGGTGAAACTCGATTGGGAGAATAGGCATATCACTGACGCTCTGGAACAAGTTTATGGTGGCAATGCCCCCAAAGAAATCAATAGCCTACAAATGGATAAGTTGGTTCAGAAGTGGAAGAAACAAAATTGAAGATAAGCCTCACAGTGGCAGGACATCAACGTCAGTTTGTGAGATAAACATTGAGACTCTTCGCGACATGACTGAAAAGGATAGACGAGTGACCACTGAATCAGTAGCAGACACACTCAACATCTCTGTGGGTTCTGTGGGTCCCTAGGCTGTTGTGCCCAGATCAGCAGAAAACAAGGGTAGATCTTTCAATGGAAATTTTGAACAAATGGGATGAGGACTCTGAAGCTTTTCTGCAGAATATTGTTACAGGGAATGAAACATGGCTCTACCAGTATGATCCCGAGAACAAAATTCAATCAAGCAGTGGCTGCCCAGGGGTGGAGGTGGACCAGTCAAAGCAAAATCTGTGCGTTCAAGAGGAAAGGTCATGGCCATTGTCTTCTGGGATGCAGAGGGGATTTTGCTAGTTGACTTCCTCGAGAGCAAGAAAACAATTACATCTGCTTATTATGAATGTGTTTTGAGAAAACTGTTCAAAAACAATATCAGAAAAACGCCCTGGAAAGCTACATCAATGCGTTCTTTTCCACCATGATATATATATATATATATATATATATATATATATATATATATATATATATATATGTATATATATATATATATATATATATATATATATATAAGGTATGAATGAGAATGAATATCTTCACAATACAAGAGATGTATTTGACCGGTTTCGACTGCGTCTTCGTCAGAAATACATACATTAGAGAAATTACATAGAAAATATATATCAGGCGTGAGCTGACAGAATACCTGACTGTGACCTCCTATTCGTTGCTCGTAGGATTGTTGCTGTGACCTTGGATAATCTGAACCTGCCCGATGCCGTGTTTACATTACTCTCCGTCGCGATGTAAGCTGCTTCCATAATTTTTCTTTTTAGTTTGTTCAGTCCTCCATGGACTATTTCTGCATCCTTCCAGTTCGGTAGATGTCCAGCTTCATCTACATGTACCACCATGGCGTTGGAAGTTCTATGGTGACGGATGTCAGCTCGATGTTCGCTGATCCTGGTGCTGAAACCACGGCCTGTTTCCCCAAAGTATGCTGTATCGCAACCGCTGCAGGGTATGCGATATACAACACTACAAGGGTTGCTTTCGGGCTGCTTTCTGTCACGTATTAAGTCATGTATCTTTTCCCCGGATGTGCTGGCGATTCTCACTGTCTTGCCGAAGTATTTGCTGATCGCCTGGGAAATGTTACATGACGGTAAAATGAGAACATTACTAGAAGAGGGTGCGGGGTCTGCTCTTGCAAGTATGCTCTCCGCCTTCTTTTTGAGGTTGAACAGGAAGCCTCTGGGATACTTGTGTTTCATGAAAGAACTAATTACATAGGCAACCTCATCCTCGAGAAATTCAGGGCTGCAGATCCTCAGTGCTCTGAGGAAGAAGCCAATCACAACACCAGATTTCGTTTTGTTGCTGTGGGCGGAGTAGTAATGGATATAATCATCTTTATTAGTAGGCTTTCTGTATACAGAGAAACGTAGGTCGTCGTCACCCCGATGGATCAGAGTATCCAGGAAAGGTAGTTTCTGATTCTCCTCCTCCTCCACGGTGAACTGGATTTTCTCGTGAACGGAGTTGAGCCGCGCTAGTGTATGTTGCAAGCACGACCTCCTGGGGACAATGACGAGGACGT
>NC_051424.1:5645254-5647754 GCF_015228065.2 Penaeus monodon | reverse complement strand
CCATCTCCCTCCTTCCTCATCCCTCTTCCTTTTCCTCCTAATCCCCTTCTCCATTCCTCGCTAATCCCCCCTCAACTTCCTTTCTCTTCCCTTACCTTCTTCTCTCCTCCTAACTCCCCTCCTCGCCCTCCCTTTACTCTCACCTTCCTCTATCTTCCTCCTTACTTCCTCATCCCTTACCCTCCCCCTCGTCCCTCCCCCTCCCCCCTCATCCCTCACCCTCCCTCCTCGTCCCTCACCCTCCCTCCTCTTCCCCTCACCCTCCCTCCTCTTCCCCTCACCCTCCCTCCTCTTCCCCTCACCCTCCCTCCTCACAAAGCTAACATCCCCTCTAACCTGTTCCCAGGCTGCCCGATCGGTTACCATCCCATGCTGGGGACTTGCATTCAGGTGGTGATCGCAGCTGGTCCGGGCGAGTTCCCGATCAAGTGGGAGGTCGCGAGGGCAGGCTGCAAGGAGCGGGGAGGTGACCTTGCATCGCTCAGTCCGCCTGAGCTGCTTGAACACATCTCCAGGCACATCGACGCCACGTATCCAGGTGAGGGAACTTTAGGTGACTTGGTGGTGGTGGTGGTGATAATATTTTTGTTGTTATTGTTATTACTGTTGTTGTCATTGTTATTGTTTTTACTATCATTATTGTTATTTTTGTTATTATTGCTGTTTATTATTATTATTATTATTATTATTATTATTATTATTATTATTATTATTATTATCATTATTATTATTATTATTATTATTATTATCATCATTATAATTATTATTATTATTATCATTGTCATTATCATTACTATATGGTAATCATTATTATTATCCTTAATATTGCTTTTATCATAATCATTTTCACTATTATCATTAATACCATCACTATTGTCAACACCATTGTTGTTATTATTAATATCCCTGCCATCATTAGTATTATTATTATCATTAAATATTCTTTTTTAATTCTTACTTGAACGGAGGGTAGCTACATTTCCCCCAGTTTTCAAAATCATTTCCCGATTCAATGCCCTTATTCATTACCAGGCGAATGATAATTTTTGAAGCCTTAGTCCACACGCTATAGACACACGTCAATATTTCCTATACTTTTTCCAGGTCACATTGCGAATGACTACACTTTCTGGCTCGGAGGTCAGAAGGTCGGCACAGGGTGGACGTGGCTTAATGGTGACAAACTGAGTGTCAAGTCCAATTTGTAAGTATGAGATGTCTGCGGTTTTATTCACGTGAGAGAGAGAGAGAGAGAGAGAGAGAGAGAGAGAGAGAGAGAGAGAGAGAGAGAGAGAGAGAGAGAGAGAGAGAGAGAGAGAGAGAGAGAGAGAGAGAGAGAGAGAGATAGGTGTGCCTGGTTTATTTATCACTTTATAAACCCCGGGTTTATTTATCAGTTCACTTAATCAGTATTTAAGTCTTCGTTTCTGCTATTCATTTGTTGATTTTTCTTTCTTTCACTTTCTAATTTATCACTGCTATGGTCAAAGATTCGTATGTCAATATTTTGATTTTAAGACTAATTATCTGATTTCTTGATTGATTTCCCATGAATATACATTACTTCATCCAGCTTTGTTATCCATATCAGTTTTTTATTCCATCAACTGCTTTTTCGTTATTATAGTCACAATAAAAAAATCCTGTTACGTTAAAATCTTTTTATTTTTATTTATTTATTTTTTGCTTTGATCTAAATCAACTAATCTATAACAATCTTCCGCCATTCTCTTGATTTCCACATTATCACTCTCCTTTCCTGACGCGTTCTTCTTTGCGGCAAATCAGTCCCGTGTTTCACTCCCGTCTTATTTCCGCCCACAGGTGGGTGCCCAACCTCCCTCCTAAGACCTCAGACACGCCCTTGTACACCCTGCTGGTTCCTGCTGATCCTGTGACTCCCAGACGGTACCTGAACGTTGGCGGTCCCTCGAGCCAGTACCCTGCTTACATCTGCCAGGCTTCTTGAAGTTGAGGGGATGAGGCAAGCAGAGGCAAGCGGAGACAAGCAGAGGCAAGCGGAGACAAGAACGGCGATAACTAGAGATGGATAGAGATATGGAAATAAGCACTAGGCTTAGGGAGGATACTTGAATGATGATTCCATTAATATATATATTTATGTATATCTGTGTTTGATTCCTATCCCATTATACAAACTGCAAAGTGTGTGGTTAGATATTATAGTAGAATATCTTCTAAGTCCCTCTTTCTCTCCCTCTCTATCTCTCTTCTCTCTCTCTCTCTCTCTCTCTCTCTCTCTCTCTCTCTCTCTCTCTCTCTCTCTCTCTCTCTCTCTCTCTCTCTCTCTATATATATATATATATATATATATATATATATATATATATATATATATATATATGTGTGTGTGTGTGTGTGTGTGTGTGTGTGTGTGTGTGTGTGTGTGTGTGTGTGTGTCCGTGGATTGGTCCAAGTATATAAAATACAAGTTCTCAGTTTACACTTTATACGAGATATATAAAGGTTATAAAATATT
>NC_051424.1:5622754-5625254 GCF_015228065.2 Penaeus monodon | reverse complement strand
AAGAACCTCACATCATCATCCATTCGTCATCATAACATTTATCATCATTATCGTCGCCTTCAGTATCACCATTCTCATCCTTATCATCATAGTCAACGTCAGTATCATCCTCATTTTCATCATCATTATTGTCGTCGCCAACATCATCCTTATCATCAACATCTTTATCATCAACATCAACATTCTTTTTCTCCCATTCCTCCAGCATCCCCCATCATCATTGTTGCATTTTAAAGATGACTTTTATCTAACTCAACAAGAGGCTCTTATCTGTGTCGAAGATAACTGGATAACAGTTATAAGGCTCTGTTCAAAAACGCCTCGAAGAAACAAATAAAAAGAGAAAGAGAAAAGAAGAGAAGAGAAGCTGAAAGGAGATAAAACAGAGGAGAGAAGAAGAGAAGAGAAGAGAAGCTAAAAGGAGATAAAGCAGAGGAGAGAAGAAGAGAAGAGAAGAGAAGAGAAGAGAAGCTAAAAGGAGATAAAACAGAGGAGAGAAGAAGAGAAGAGAAGAGAAGCTAAAAGGAGATAAAACAGAGGAAAGAGAAGAGAAAGAAAAAAGAAGCTAAAATGAGATAAAACAGAGAAGAGAATAAGAGAAAAGAAGCTAAAAGGAGATAAACCAGAGAAGAAGAGAAAAAAAAGGAGAGAAAGCGGAGAAGAGGAGAAGAGCAGAAGAGAAGAAGAGAGGAAAAGAGAAACTAAACGGAGATAAGACATAGAAGAGAAAAAGAGAGAAGCTAAAAGGAGATAAAACAGTAAATAAGAGAACAAGAGAAGACAAGCTAAAAGGAGATAAAACAGAGAAGAAGAGAAAGAGAGAATAAGAGAATAAAAGGAGATAGACGCCGATGATTGTGTGAAATGAACGTCACCAGAGAGGAAGAAATCGAAGAAACTGGGACGCCGGTGTAGGTTGACCTGGAAACACGTGTTGGCTAACTTGTCCTAAGGTTTTAAGGCCACGGGAGATATAAGCGAGTTTCCCCTTGAAGGTTCCTCGGGGGGGGGGGGGGTGTCGGGGCATTCGTATCCATTCATGTTTATTTGAGGTGTAGGAATGGCATTAAAGGTGTTTGTTTGTTTGTTTGTTTGTTTGTTTGTGTGTGTGTGTGTGTGTGTGTGTGTGTGTGTGGTTGGGAGGGAGGGTGTGTTGTGTGTGTGTGTGGGTGTGCATATAACACACACACATACACACACATACACATATATATATATGTAGGTACATATGTACATATAAGTATATATGTATATATATAGGTATTTATATATACATATATATTATAAATTATACGCATACATATCATTATATATATTACCAGAAAATATGGCACACACACATATATAGATATAGATATAGATATAGATTTGCGTGTGTGTGTGTGATGCAAATATTACATAACGCCAGAATGTCGAGGTCTTTTGTGCAGCCTCTGATTTTGCGAGTCACCTTAAACCCACCCACCCACCCACCCCTCACCCACCTCACCCACCCACCCACCCACGCGTCCGGGAGGGATTCGCTCACGCCCACCTCGCATCCGGGTGAGGGTTTCGGGCGGGAGGGGCGGAGCGGGCGGGGGTCAGCGGCCTGGACACGCCCCTCCCAGTCTCCGGGGGGCAAAGTTTCCCTTGAAGGACCCCCAGTGAAAGCCGGAGTGGAAACAGACAAGAGAAGACATTAAGCGGGGATTCGGACGATGGCATTCGGCGCAGTATACGAAAAAAGGGGGGGAGGGGAGGGAATAAAAAAAAGAAAGGAAAGGGGGTAGGGGGGAGGAGGGGGAGAGGAGAAGGAGGATAAACGCCACGCCTTCGTTTGCATGACTCGGCGCCAAGCAGAGCAAACACTCGGGGGGACTGTGGTGTCTGCGTCGACCAGATTGCGAACTCTATAAAATCACAAGAATATTATAAAAAAAGCAACAACAACAACCGTATGAATATCTAAAATCTCTCACGCTACTTTTCGGATTTAAGTCTCCGGCGATGTTCTTATATACGGATTACGTAGCTGGGAAAAGGGGGGGGATATTTAGTAATGACTCACGGGCAGGTACGGAGCCAGTGGTAATCACCGGCAAGGGAAGAGCCAAGAGCCACGGGGGTATAAAAGCCACGTCGCTGCGGGTTCTCTCCTGACACGAGGACAGAACCCCGCGCCGCCGACTCTTGCAACTAGAATATTGATCGCTGCAATGCCTCTGCTGCGTCCCCTGCTGAGTCTTCTGCTGCTCCTGGCAGCCGTTTTGCCCTGCCTCGCCAACAGCAGTAAGTAGAGATCCTTCACTGGGGAAATTTTAAAGAAGTGTGTGCTGTGTTCTCAAGGCTGGCGAAGCTCGTAACAGTGAACCGGTTATCGAAGGAGATGGATATCTTTCAGTAAGAATTTAAAAGCGAGGTTTTATATATTAAAAATGATGTTTATCTTTTATTGTTCACGTTAAGCTGTAACTTGGATGGAGGAATAACTCAACAAATCTTATCACAGTTGAGTTTC
>NC_051424.1:5612754-5615254 GCF_015228065.2 Penaeus monodon | reverse complement strand
CACAATTTGCAAAAATTAAAATATGAAAAAAGTGTCACATGCTAATTTGCTTATTAATCCATAACATCATTCTTTATTAATCCAAACAGATATAAAAAGCTGCGAACGAAGTATCACGTATAACTCGTTATAATCCAAAAATAAATTTTATGCAAGCTGCAAATTTGCAAAATGTATAAAGGACTATTTCCTTCTTACAAATGATGATGAAGATGATGATTATTTTTAATTTACTGCGTTGAAAACTAAGGAAAAAATGTCATTCCAAGTCCTTTTCCAAACTATTAACTTTTCTAAAATCTGCAATGTTGAAAAATATCGAAAGAAATATCACCCAAACTCCTGCTTTAAAAAGATTCAAAATAATTAATTTTCTTCAATTTGCAACGAGGAAAAGAGGCATAAAAAGTCCCACCCTTGTATTCCAAACAATTCATTTTTAAAATCTGCAATGTTGAAAGAACATAACGAAAGAAATATCACCCATTTATCTTCCCGAATCTAAACTCTACATTTTCTGCAATCTGCATTGTTGAAGAGAGATGACTAAAAGGATTTATCTTCCCGAATCTAAACTCTACATTTTCTGCAATCTGCATTGTTGAAGAGAGATGAAAAGAACTGCCACAGATTCCGCAAGTCACTTCACGGTCGGATTTGTCTCTTGTTAGCATACTGGTTTATCACTCGTCTTGGCAAGTCAAGTGTAAAAAACAAGGTATT
Organism: Penaeus monodon; assembly: GCF_015228065.2. Taxonomy (NCBI): domain Eukaryota; kingdom Metazoa; phylum Arthropoda; class Malacostraca; order Decapoda; family Penaeidae; genus Penaeus; species Penaeus monodon. Next base: position 5,614,531 of record NC_051424.1, on the reverse strand, counting down.
ATTTACAAGGAGTTTTCATCAAGACTTTGTACAATGATGGGCAATTTCTATTATTATTATTATTATTATTATTATTATTATTATTTTTTTAGATTTAGATGTGCAGTTAGATTATACCAAAGATTATTCTCAAATGTGAAGAAAAAAAGAAAAGAAAATAATAAAATAAAGAGAAAAAGATGGAAAGAAAGAAAAAAAATACATTGAAATGGAATAAAATGAAAATAAAATCGAAAGAACTGAAAGATAATTAAAAGGCAGGACATAATGTCGAAGGTTTTTCTATGAGCTTGAGCTGAGGTTTTCGGCGTCAGAAAGTATTTAGATTAAATGTCTTGAAAGGAAAAGTAATAAATGGGGAAATATGTAAATGAAAAATGATGTAACAGAGAAATGACGGTAAGAACATTGCCGAAGAAAATAAGATGAAAATATGGTGAAATAACAGATATAATCAGATAAACCCAAAGATAAAGAAAACACCTGAACCAATAAAAAAAACAGAAAAGGAGACACATGGATTGTAGTGAAAAAAAACCCTTTTTATTTAATTTTATTTTCAAATTCAGTGCTTCTTTAACATCTTTATAACTTGATATGTAAACAAGAAAAGAGAGAAACATAAAATATGAAAAGCCCAAACAGGAGTCTCTTTCAAGTTTTTTTTCCCTAAGAATAATTGGCAGTACCTACGTAATACAGTAGTTGGCGTTAGGGTCTTCATCTTCTGATTGAGTGGCTAGTAAAAAAGACTAGTCTTCTTTTTTCTTCTTTTTCTCCCTCGCTTCTTCTGATTCATCAATGTATCTTCAACTTAATAACTGCATTATATATGAAGAAATTCATAAAATCCTCCAATAGACTATAAGATTCTTCGACTAATAAATATGATTTTTTTCACGGCATTTCCATCAGGAGTATTGGCAACCCCGTGAATTTATCTAACAAATGTATTAACTTAAAATAGGTTGCTAATTGGATACAGGGTTAAGTAAATTATTGGATCCTTAAAATGGTTCTTCGCTTTTATAATTGTCTATTTTTTAGGAAAATTTTATGTTGTGGTGAATTTTGCAAGTCAGTGAATGAATCAGAAATGCTGATTAAAATCAAATATTGCTCATTACTCTAGCCTTTGGCCGACGGAATATTTAAAATGATCTGCAAGGTCATTGGCAGCATTTACAAATTAATGCGTTAACAAGAGAGAAAAAAAAACATAAACACCTTTCTGCACGTCAGCACAACTAAAGCATTTGCATATTTCCGTATACACTGGAAGCATTTATAGTCTTACTTATAAATGCTTCAAAATGTACAGATATTGTTTATTTCTGGAATCTCCATCTTTGACTGCGTAGGCCTTGAGGCGAATGTTAAACTCAAAAACATCGAATAAGGATGAATGAAAATTACCTCTACCTGCATAGCTAAGGTCTTGTTCACTAAGAACCGGAATCCGTGATGTAGTCATTTACTGCAGTTTGGGTGTGGCAGGCTTCACAAGAAAGCCATTGCATTTAGAGTTGGTTTTGTTGTCACTAATAACGATATCAACATTACGTTGAGGATACTTTCTTGTACGACTCTTTCCAGATGATTTTCTAAGATTGAGAAAATATGTCTCTCCCCCCCCCCTAGCTTTAACCTCCTATCAGGTAGGAAGCTCTATATAAAGATGAGCAATGCTCTTCTTAGAGTAGTAGTTCTCAAGCTGGGGGTAAGAGTACACTGTTAAAAAGTTAATCAATAAGTCCAATAAATAGTGAACTATCTC
>NC_051424.1:5607754-5610254 GCF_015228065.2 Penaeus monodon | reverse complement strand
TATCAGCATTACTTCCATAGCAAAAATAAACAGATAACACTTAATACAATGACACTGATAATTATTGGTATTATTATTGTTATTGTTATTATTTTTACTTTAGTAATATCTTATCATCATTACTGTTATAAATATCCATATTATTATTATTATTATTATTGTTATTATTATCAACATCATTGTTATTGCTATCACTATTTATTATTATTATTATTATTATTGTTACTATTATTATTATTATTACTATTATCATTATTGTTATTATCATTATTACTATTATTATCATTATTACTGTTATTATCATTATTACTATTATCATTATTAATATATTCTTATTTGTTTTTTGCTATTAATATTACTGTTATAATTATTACTGTCATTATTGCTATTCCAACAACTTCTGCTTCTATAATGATGACTAATAATGTTGCTATTACCATGATTAGTGATGTTGTCATTATCATCGTTATTATGGTCATTCTTATCATCCATTGTTGTTTTTCCTGTTATCTATATTATAATTGTAATATTTACATTCGCCCCCCCCCCCCCCTTTTTCACGTTCCGCTTCATATCCCATTCAAAAAACGTATTACACGTGACTGCGGGGTTCAACTACGTTAAGCCTGAAATCGCATTTCAAAACTCTATCCCAATTTGTAACTACAGACTTCAAGTCGCTTCAGTTTGATGTAAAATGAGGCGATACTTGATAACAACACACACACACATGAGCAACAACATACACACAGAGGCATTATTTTAGAAATCAGTCACAGTTCTTATTATCATAATTGTTCTTGCTGTTGTTGTTCTTTGTCTTGTTGTTTCTGTTATCATCATCATCATCATCATTATTGGTATTATCATCATTATTATTGTTAATATTATTATCATTATTATTGATATTACTTATTATTACTGTTATTATTATTATTATTATTATTATTATTATTATTATTATTACTATTATTATCATCATCATTGTGGTTATGATTATTGCTCTCTTCATTATTATCATCATTATCATTATTATTATAATGATAAGTAGTAGTAGCAGTATCATTACAAATGTTATTATCATCATCCTCACATTATAATCATAATCATTACCATTATCATTGTCACTGTTATTGTAAAAGTCATTAGCAATGTCATTGCTATTGTCATTGTTGATATATTATATTATTAATATAATTTTATTCGTTTTATCATTATCACTACCTATATCATGGGTGAGAGGCAAGTACACATTGTACTGAAGTAGTTAGACCTTCAGTTTATGCAAATTTATTATTTACGCAAATCTCAGAAGAAAGATGTTAAGAAGCGAGGGAGGAGGGGAAGGGGAAAGAAATTGAAGAAAGGTGGTTTAAAGAAGAATGTGAGAAAGGAAGGGGAAGGATGCTAAAATAGGAAGAGGCAGAAGGGTAAAAGAGAACAGGGATAGAAGGGCGATTAAAGTGAAAGGGGGGATGGGGAAGTTGAGCATAAGAATGAAAAATAAAAGAATAAGAAAGAAGGACAAAAGAAACTTAAGAAAAGAACTTCTAAGGCCGTACAATTTTCTCTTGTTAATAGTAATCCTTTAAACAACAATAATAACGAAAATATAAGTAATAATAATGTAATGATAATGTAAATGACGTTAGTAACAGTGATATGATGATGATTAAGATAGTGATAATAGTGAGGATAACTGAATTAATAATAATGATGACAATGATAATAATAATAACAATAACTACGATAATAATATGATTAATTATAATAGTAATTATGATAATGATAATGTTGATGATGATGATGGTGATGGTGATGATGATAATAAAAATGATGATTATAATGATAATGATGATAATGATGATGATAATAATAATAATAATAATAATAATTATGATAATGATAATAAAAATAAAACTGATAATGATGTTAATAATAATAATAATAACAACAACAACAGCAACAACAACAACTACAACAACAACAATAATGATAATAATAATAACAATAATAATAATGGTAATAATGATAATGATAATGATGATGATGACGACAATAGTAATAATGATAATAATGATGATAATAATAATAATAATAGTAATAATAATAATAATAATAATAATAGAAATAATGATAATAATAACAATAATAATGATAGTAATAGTGATATTGAAAATAATCATAATAATTATAAAAACAATGATAATAAGAATAATGATATAAATACTACTACTACTACTACTACTACTACTACTAATACTGCTACTACTACGAATAACATAATGATGATAATAATGATAATGAAATAATAATAATGATAACAATAATGATTATTATTATAATTTATCATTACTATAATAATAATCATGATAATGATGATAATAATAGTGACAGAAATTATAAAAAAATAATAATGATACTGATGATAATAATAATAATAATGGTAATAATAGTGATGATGAGGATAATAATAATAATGATAATATAATAATAATAA
>NC_051424.1:5580254-5590254 GCF_015228065.2 Penaeus monodon | reverse complement strand
TCGACCCCAAAACTCCTCAAAATAGACACCCGCAAACCCCCAAAATAAGACCGACCCCCACAAACCCCTAAAAATCGACCGACCCCAACACCCAAAATAGACCCGTCCCCAAAAACCCCCAAAAAAGACCTCGACCCCAAAACCCCTAAAATAGACCTTCGACCCCAAAACCCCCAAAATAGACCTCGACCCCAAAACCCCCAAAATAGACCGACCCCAAAACCCCCCAAAATAGACCTCGACCCCAAAACCCCCAAAAGACCTCCGACCCCAAAACCCCCAAAAGACCTCCGACCCCAAAACACCCCAAAATAGACCTCGACCCCAAACAACACAACCTAACGACCCGCACAAAGAAGAAAGAAAAAGAAAAAACCCCAAAAAAAAAAAAAAAAAAAAAAAAAACCCAGCATCACGTATCTCAGGTTGACCTCTCGTGACCTCTGAAGGGTCGACGGGGAGGGGGGGGGGGGGTGGGGGCGTGACCTTCTTGTACCCCACAATGTCGACGAGGAGAATGAAAGAAGGAGTAAGAGAGAGATAGAAAGAATGAAAGAAGGTAGAGAGAGATAGAATAATGAAAAAGAAGGAGAGATAGAGATAGAAAATGGCAGGAGAGAGAAGATAGAAAGAATGAAAGAAGGAGAGAGAGAGATAAAAGAAAGAAGGAGAGAGAGAGTATAGAAAATTAAGAGAGAGAGATAGAAGAATGAAAGAAGGAGAGAGAGAGATAGAAGATGAAAGAAGGAGAGAGAGAGATAGAAGATGAAAGAAGGAGAGAGAGAGATAGAAGAATGAAAGAAGGAGAGAGAGAGATAGAAGATGAAAGAAGGAGAGAGAGAGATAGAAGATGAAAGAAGGAGAGAGAGAGATAGAAATAAAGAGTAGAGAGAGAGATGAAGATGAAAGAAGGAGAGAGAGAGATAGAAGAATGCAAGGAGAGAGAGAGATAGAAGATGAAAGAAGAGAGAGGAGAGATGAAAATGAGAAGAGAGAGAGAGAGAGAAGATAAAGAAGGAGAGGAGAGATAGATAGATGAAAAGGAGAGAGAGAGTGAAATGAAAGGAGAGGAGAGAGATAGAAGATGAAAAAAGGAGAGAGAGATAGAAGATGAAAGAAGGAGAGAGAGAGATAGAAGAATGAAAAAAGGAGAGAGAGAGATAGAAAATGAAAGAAGGGGAGAGAGAGATAGAAAATGAAAGAAGAGAGAGAGAGAGAGAAAATGAAAGAAGGAGAGAGAGAGATAGAAAATGAAAGAAGGAAGAGAGAGATAGAAAATGAAGAAGGAGAAGAGAGGATAGAAAATGAAAGAAGGGAGAGAAGAGGACAGAAAATGAAAGAAGGAGAGAGATAGAAATAAGAAGGGAGAGAGAGATAAAGATGAAAGAAGGGGAGGAGAGAGAATAGAGATAAAGAAGGGAGAGAGAGATAGAAGATGAAAGAAGGGGAGAGAGAGATAGAAGATGAAAGAAGGGAGAGAGGATTAGAGAATGAAAGAAGGAGAGAGAGAGATAGAAAATGAAAGAAGGAGAGAGAGAGATAGAAATGTAAGAAGGAGAGAGAGAGATAGAAGAGGCAAAGGAGAGAGAATAGAAATGAAGAAGCAAAGAGGAGATAGAAGTATGAAAGAAGGAGAGAGAGAGATAGAAGATGAAAGAGGGGGAGAGAGAGAGAAAATGAAAGGAGAGAAAGAGAGATAGAAAATGAAAGAGAGAGAGAAAAAATGAATGAATATGAGAGAACGGGGGGAAGGGGGAAGAAAAATGAAAGAATGGGAGAGAGAGAAAAGGAAAGAATGGGAGATAGAGAAAATGAAAAAATGGGAGATAGAAAAAATGAAAAAAGGGGGAGAGAGAGAAAACGAAAAAAGGGAAGCAAGGAAAAATGAATTAGGATAAAAGAAGAGAGGGAAAAAACAATGAGAGGAAAACGAAAGAAGGGAAGAGAGAGAAGAAATAAATGACGATGAAATAAGAGGAGTAAGTAAAAACTGAAAGGAAGAGAGAGAGATAAAGATAAAGACCTTCGACCCCAAAACCCCAAAATAGACCGACCCCAAAACCCCCAAAATAGACCGACCCCCAAAAAAACCAAATAGACCTTCGACCCCAAAACCCCCAAAATAGACCGACCCCAAAACCCCAAAAATAGACCTCGACCCTAAACCCACAAAATAGAGGAACCCAACCGACGCCCCTAAAACCCCTAAAATAGAACTCGACCAACCCCAAAAAAGACCTCGACCCCAAAACCCCAAAAAAGACCTCGACCCCAAAACCCCCAAAATAGACCTCGACCCCAAACAATACAACCTCAAACAGACCCCAGACCCCAGCATCACGTAATCTCAGGTTGACCTCTCGTGACCTCTGAAGGGTCGACGGGGAGGGGGGGGGGAGGGGGCGTGACCTTCTTGTACCCCACAATGTCGACGAGGAAGAATGAAAGAAGGAGAGAGAGAGATAGAAGAATGAAAGAAGGAGAGAGAGAGATAGAAGATGAAAGAAGGAGAGAGAGAGATAGAAGATGAAAGAAGGGGAGAGAGAGATAGAAGATGAAAGAAGGAGAGTGAGAGATATAGATGATAAGAAGGAGAGAGGAGATAGAAGATGAAAGAAGGGGGAGAAGAGAGATAGAAGAATGAAAGAAGGAGAGAGAGAGATAGAAGATGAAAGAAGGGAGAGAGAGATAGAAGATGAAAGAAGGAGAGAGAGAGATAGAAGAATGAAAGAAGGAGAGAGAGAGATAGAAGAATGAGAGAAGAGATAGAGATAGAAGATGAAAGACGGTGAGAGAGAGATAGAATTTGAATGAAGAAGGGAGAGAGAGAGATAGAAGATGAAAGAAGGAGAGAGAGAGATAGAAGATGAAAGAAGGGGAGAGAGAGATAGAAAATGAAAGAAGGGGAGAGAGAGATAGAAGAATGAAAGAAGGAGAGAGAGAGATAGAAGATGAAAGAAGGAGAGAGAGAGATAGAAGATGAAAGAAGGAGAGAGAGAGATAGAAGATGAAAGAAGGAGAGAGAGAGATAGAAAATGAAAGGAGGAGAGAGAGAGATAGAAAATGAAAGGAGAGAAAGAGAGATAGAAAATGAAAGAAGGAGAGAAACAATGAATGAAATATGAGAGGAACGGGGGGAAGGGGGAAGAAAAATGAAAGAATGGGAGAGAGAGAAAATGAAAGAATGGGAGATAGGGAAAATGAAAGAAGGGGAGAGAGAGAAAATGAAAGAATGGAAGCAAGGAAAAAAATGAATTAGGATAAAAGAAGAGAGGGAAAAAACAATGAGAGGAAAACGAAAGAAGGGAAGAGAGAGAAGAAATAAATGACGATGAAATAAGAGGAGTAAGTAAAAACTGAAAGGAAGAGAGAAAGAAAAAAAAATAATGAGGGTGAACGAAGGGGAGAAAGAAAAAATGGATGAAGATGAAAGAAGGGGAGGGAGAAAAAGTGAAAGAATAGAGAGAAATGAATGAAGATGAAAGAAGAGGAGGAAGAGAAAAAAGTATGAAGGAGAGAGAGAAAAATGAAGGAATGAAGAAGAAAGAAGAGGAAGAGGAAAAAAAAAGAAAAAAAAAAGAAAGATAAAAACATGAATGAGGATAAACGAAGAAGAGGAAGAAAAAGGAAAGAAGCAGGAGAGAAAGAAAAAATGTACGAAGAAGAGAGAAGAGGAGAAAGAAAAAACGAAAGAGAGAGAGAGAATTAAACAATGAATGAAGATGAAAGAAGGGAGAAAGAAAGAATACAAGAAGAAGTAAAAATGAAGGAAGGAGAGAGAGAAAAGACGAAAGAAAAGGAGAAAGAAATAATGAAAGAAGGGAGAGAGAGAAAAAAAATGAATGAAATGGAAAGAAGGAAAGATAGATGAAATCAAGAAGATGAAAGAAAGAAAAGAGAGAAAAAAGATAGAAGATGGAAGAAATGGAGAGAGAAGAAAATGAAAGAATTAGAAATAAGGGGAGAGAGAAGAAATTAAAGATGAAGGAAGGGGAGAAAGATAAATATAAAAGAAGATGAAATGAGAGAGAAAAATAAATGAAAGAAGGGAGAGAGAAAAAAAGAAAGCGAATGGTGAGTGAGGAAAATTGAAAGAAGGAAATAAGAGAAGAGAAGAAAAAAAGGAAAAAAAAAGCAAATAAAGAAAGAAGAGGAAAAAAAGGAGAGAGAAAACATGAGAGAAGATGAAGAAGGGGAAAGAGATGGTAGATAACGGGAAGATAATATTTTTACCTTTCGCTTTTTGTTGCGCAACGCTCCGATTCCCTCGTGTATTAGTGTCAGTGATATATATATATATATATATATATATATATATATATATATATATATTAATATATATATATATACATATATATTATAAGATATATATATATCTATATATATATATATATATTAGAGACACATACACAACACAGACACACACACACACACACACACACACACACACACACACACATATATATATATATATATATATATATATATATATATAAGGGGAGCTAGAGAGAGTGAGAGAGAGAGAGAGAGACAGACAGACAGACAGAGAGGCAGACAGACAGACAGAGAGGCAGACAGACAGACAGAGAGGCAGACAGACAGACAGAGAGGCAGACAGACAGACAGAGAGAGATAAAAAAAAAAGGAAAAGGAGTTGCGAAGGAAAAAATAAAAGATTAGACTGAAGACGAACCGAAAAAATCCCACTCCTCAGTAAAATACTTTAAATTCTCAAGGAATCATACCATCCGATGGAAAACGAATATGAAATATGATCCGCCATCAATTTCACTCAGCGCAGAAGGTGAGTCCATGAATACCACATGTTAACAAGTTACTCCATACATTACGTTGAAAATAGCTTTTGTTCATCGCGGAGTCTGAACACTTCCTTTCCATGCTGACGAAGGCCACAATAATGTTATAAAGTATGGGCATTTTTTTTTTTTTTTACCATAGACTGTTTCACTCTCTCTCTCTCTCTCTCTCTCTCTCTCTCTCGCTTTCTCTCTCTCTCTCTCGATTTCTCCCCCCCCCTCTCTCTCTTTCTCTCTCTTTCTCTCTCTCTCTCTCTCTCTCTCTCTCTATCTATCTATCTATCTACCTCTATCTATCTATCTTTCTAGCAATCTCTAGCATACAATTTATTTTTATGTCTAATTCTCTCTCTCCCCTCCCCTCTCTGTCTCTGTCTGTTTTTGTGTCTGTCTGTCTGAATGTCTCCCTCTTCTCCCTCTCTCTCTCTCTCTCTCTCTCTCTCTCTCCTCTCTCTCCCCTCCGTTCTCGCCCGTGCTTCTCTCTCTCTCTCTCTCTCTCACATAATCCATCTTTCCTTTCTCTCTCTCTATCAATCTTCCTCTTCCCCCCCCCCCCACCCTTCTCACACACACACGCACACAATCACACAACTCTGCACCTGGAAGTGTCAATGTGACATTCCCTCAGCAAAAGTCAGTATTCTAAACACAGAGCAGGTCACTAAAAGTAAGTAAGCTGCCATGTGTATGTAAATTGCGTATTTTGTTTGTGACTATTCCTCAGAGGCGCAGCTCTTTCGCGACCAGGAATGAACGGTATTTTAAACTCCTGTTGAATTTCGTCGGTAACAACATAAGAAATTATAGGTTTGTTTAGTTCACATACACAAGTATAAAGTTGCAGATAACGTTACTGATGAAAGTCAACAAGACGCTTATATATATACATATACATACATATATATATATATATATATATATATATATATATATATATACATATATATATGCATATTTATATAGCATATATATATATGTATATATATATATTATATATATATAAATACACACACACACACACACACACACCACAACACCACGACACACTCACCACACACACACACACACACACACACACACACACATATATATAAATATATATAAATATATATATATATATATATATATATATATATATATATAACAATCATCATCATCATAATAATAATGATAATAATGATAAAAAAATTAATAATAATAATAATAATAATAATAATAATAATAATAATAATAATAATAATAATAATAATAATGATAATAATATACAATACATTAATATACTAGAATAATAATAATCATAAGATATACTAATAACAAACAATAATATACTACTAATAACTATAAAATAATAATAACAATGCGCTAATAATAATACCCTACAATAATAAAATAATAACAATAATAATAATAATGATAGTAACAGAAATAATAATAATAAAAATAAAGTCACTTGCTAGGCAGGGAAGCTTTTATAGATAACAAAGACAGAAAAGAAGAGAATGAGAATAGAATAGAAAAGAAAAAAGACATAAGATAAATAAAAATACAAAGAAAAAGAAGATTAAAAATTAAGGAAAAAAAAGAGAGAAAAAGAAAAGAAAACAGAAAAAAGGTGAATATCAAAGAAAAAAACGTAAAATAAATATAGCTAATTATATTTTATTTTCCTGAACATTTTCTCAAGTAACAGAAAATTATTCATTCCCTTATATATATATTTTTTAAATCACGGATTCTCTAATTGGTTGAATCCCAATTATTACAATTACAACCATTTATTCAATGAAATTATTATGCTCTAATTCATATTCCCTTGGCTTTAATTTCGGTATGTTAACAAGGATTAACTTTTATGGACGCGATGGATCAGTTCGGAAGGGTTGGATAATAAGCAGACGGGAGGAAAATATGGATAATATGGTTGGATCAATATTATGACTCGTTGTATGTCTGTATTTATAGATTTCACACACAAACACTTAGATATACACACACACAAACACACACACACTCACACACACGCACACACACACACACACACACACACACACACACACACAAAATATATATATATATATATATATATATATATATGTATATATATATTTGTATATATGCATATATATATATATATATATATATAATAGATAGATAGATAGATAGATAGATAGATAGATAGATAGACACACACACACACACACACACACACATATAGAGAGAGAGACACATGGATGGATGGATGGATAGATATAGATATATACTGTATATCCATACTCTGTATACAATTCCGCTTCGTGCATCCCTGCCCGCTCTCGTGCCCCCGCGCCAGTGCCCATCGCCGGCGCCCTCGGCGTGAGCCTAGAAGGTCATTCACTTCCGGCAGCCGATTGCCCCCCGTCCTTAGAAGGTCCCGAGCGAGCCTTCCTTTCGCCGCTATAAAAGCTGGCTCCCAGGCTTTCCCGCCAGTGTTATCGCCACAGCCTCTCAGGTAAGCCCGACAGCCCCACCAGCCGCTCGGGAGGCACTCGGGCAGATGTAGCATCGGTTTATTCGTTGGGCGTCAGTGTGCCTGCGGAAGGGTGCGTCGGGGGCGAGACCTGCAGGAGGATTGCGAGCTTATACTTAAATGCATATGTGCTTGTATTCATATATGTATCTATAATTACTGACTGACATTTATACAGCTCTATACATATATACATATACAAAATATTGCTTACATACATGCATGTACATAAACATTTATACAGCGTGCATTCATATATCGATACAAATATTCACATCTCTACGTACATATCTATCTACGTGTACAACACACAAAAATGTACTTACATACACGCACATATACACATCTCATTTCACATACATACAATCACACGTAAACACGCACTTATCCATAATCACCTTTCATTACACATATAAGCCTTATGTCTCACACTCCCTTTCTGTATGGGGAGGGGGTAGGGGGTAGTTTGTGTGTATACTGCATGAATATATATATATATATATATATATATAATATACAACACACATGTATATGTATATATATTACACACACACACACACACACACACACACACACACACATATACATATATATATATATATATATATATATATATACATATATATATATATATATATATATATATATATATGCATAAAGATGTATGTATATATGTGTATTTATTCAAATATATATATAATATATATTATATATATATATATATATATATATATATATATATATAATATGGGTGTGTGTGTGTGTATGAATGCATACATATATGTACACGTACCATTCATCCCTAGGACTTATTTTGAACAAACATTCTTCCTGCCTTGACCACAGATCCGAACCAACAGTACATTGAGCACGATCTTTGCCTCTCTGCATTCATAATGACAGCTATCTTACAGCTTCCCGCATAGCCAACAGCACGCCATAAGCCCCATTATGCTCTCTCTCGCAGTCATCATGAAGGTCGCCCTCGCCGTGCTCTGCCTCGCCGCCGCCGCCTCCGCCAGGATGGCCTACCAGCTCCCCAACGGCGTCCTCGACATCCTGGGCGGCGACCCTCAGCAGGCCTTCTCCTGCGACAACCGCGCTTACGGCTACTACGCCGACGTCGCCAACGGCTGCAGGATCTTCCACGTGTGCGAGCCCATCGCCGACGAGGAGGGCGCCGTCGTCGAGACCGCCCACTACTCGTTCGTGTGCGGCAACCAGACCGTGTTCAGCCAGAGCTCCCTCACCTGCGCCCACCCCGAGGACGCCTTCCCCTGCGACCAGGCCGAGACCATGTACGACGCCTCCAACGCCGACTTCGGGAAGATCCCCGTCGATATCTAAGGGCGTTGTTCCCGCCCTCGACCGCCCCCTCATCCGAAATCTCTCACCGATATTTCTCTCATCAATCAGCAGGACTGAACACCTGAGATGTATTTTCTGAATAAAAAAAAATGATTACATGTATCTACTGTCATAATCCTTGATAACAATCCACCTTGAGTTGCTTTTGTCTGCAACTACTGCACACTGGCAATCAGATCACTATTCAGTGTGCCCCAGCACCTCGCAAAGGACGCTCATATGGCTGCAAACGGAGAAAGCATTTTGACTGAAGACGCAACTACAGGATCCTACACCCACCTCATCTCTACTCTAATCTGCATTTGTTAAAGATATCGCCATGGAATAAAAGAAAACAATAAATAAATCAATAATACTACATCAATAAAACAAAGTGAAAGTTAACAACTAGGATAAACCGGATAAGGTAAAACCTACAAACATCTTTACCAGATATCTATTAAGAAGTACACACATAATTCCCTGATCCAGTCATGCTCACCTGATCATCAGATAAGGAGATAATCCATGAATACAAGAGTAAATAACCATTCTCGAATCCTAATCCTAATCCTAATCAAGGCACGCGAATCCAGCGTCTGATTTGTCTATCCTCTTCGTTGATTCAGGATTCAATCTCCTGCTGAAGGTTCAAACTCGCTTAAAAGATCTTCAATAAGTTCAATCTAGATGAGGAAGAGGGTGATACTCCTCTCGATTATTTTCTGATTGAGAGCGTCATGGATACTGTCGGTTTAGTTATGCACACACACACACACACACACACACACACACACACACACACACACATGTTTGTGTTTGTATATATCCATTAGCAAAACAAACTGTACATTCTATCATCAGAGAAATAAATAATTTTATGAAGAATTGCGTCAGTCAACCCAAGCAAAGCGCCAACCTCACCGCCCAGGATAAGCATTGAAGTTTTGAGACCTTTATTGAACAGACGATAACCCCCTGACCTCGAGTGACTGTCCCAAACGTCGCCGTAACCCACCCGTCGGGAGGTCAAAGGTCAAACCGGGGTCACGTCGGGTCAGGGCTAGGGAGTCCCTTGCAGGACCGGTACTTAGAGCTGGAGGGCTTGAAGAAGGCTACTTGGTCTATACATGCTATACAGGGAGGGAGGGGGGAGGGAGGGACGGAGGAATGGGAGAAGGAAGAGGAGGAAGGAGAGGGGAGGGAGGGAGGGAGTGAGAGAAGGAAGGGGGAGGAAGGGAGGAATGGGAGAAGGACGAGGAGGAAGGGAGGGAGGGAGAGGAGGAGGAGGAGGAAGGGAGGGAGGAAGAGGAGAAGGAGGGAGGAAAGA
>NC_051424.1:5560254-5562754 GCF_015228065.2 Penaeus monodon | reverse complement strand
ATCTATACATATATGCAGATAATATCTAGTTACATTGTACCTGAGACAGTGTGATTAACGTATACATAATTTCACTTGTCGTGTTTCCGCTGATAAAAAAAGATAAAAAAGAGAGATAAAAAAAAACAAATTGGCGAAAGAGATCAAAAGGAGAATGAGAATGATGATGATGATGATAGTAATGATAATGGTAATAGTACTTATGATGATAGTAATAATAATGATAACAATGATAATGATAATGATGATACTGACAATAACAATAACAATAACAATAATAATGATTACCATAGTAACAATAATGATAATGCCAGTATTAATGATATTAATAATAATAATAATAATAATGATAATAATAATAATAATAATAATGATATCAATAAAAATAATAGTAATAATGATTATAATAATAATGGTAATGATATCAAAAGAATAATGTAATATTACAATAATAGTTTTGATAATAATAATAATAATAATAATAATAATAATAATAATAATAATAATAATAATAATAACAATAACAACAACAACAACAATAATAATAATAATAATAATAATAATAATAATAATAATAATAATAATAATAATAATAATAATAATGATAGTAAGGATGATAATAATGATAACAATAGTATTAATGATAACAGGAGTGACAGTAATAATAACGGCAATAATGATAACAACAATACCAACAAGACCGATAATATACGAATGATAATACTAACAAGAGTAAGATAATAAAAAAAAGAAAAATCTAGACATAAAAGGGGAGAAAGAGAAAAAAAAAATGTCCGCTTTCTCCCGCCTTCGGGGAGCCATCGCGTTCACTTGAGACTGAATGATAACAGAACTATCAACTTTTATTTACTTGCTATATCATTTTTTTTGTGTTAAGCATAAGATTATCAATTTTAGAATAAAAAGAAGTTGTAGATATTGATTTTACGATATTAAAAGCTATATAAATAACTGGATGATATCTATATGTTTGGTAAGGTATGGGAGGGTTAGTAGGAAACGAGCTTATGATTAATTTACGAATAACTTGAAGATGTAGATGAAAGGAACAAGACGATCGAAAGAAATTAGAAGAAGAAGAAAAAAAAAACAGATGGTGGCTTGTAGATACGTAGTGGGAAATGGGAAAGTTTGATAAGATGTAAATAAACATAAATGTCTGAACAACACACGCAATCCCAGTCATATACCTATCCAGTCTCTCTCTCTCTCTCTCTCTGTTCCTCTCTTTCTCTTTCTGTGTGTGTATGTGTGTGTGTGTGTGTATCCCTGTGTGTCCCTGTCTCTTTCTCTGTCTGTCTGTCTGTCTGTCTGTTTCTCTGTCTCCCACTCCCTCTTCTCTCTCTCTCTCTCTCTCTCTCTCTCTCTCTCTCTCTCTCTTCTCTGCTCGTCCCTTTCTCTTTCGCTGTCTGCCTGCGCGTTTCACCCAAGCGTATACTCACCAGTGTCTCTCTCTTCTCCATTTTGCTTCTCTCAGAGTATTATCTAGATAGGTATCTCTCTATTTCCATCTAAATTCATATATACATGTTTGTACACACACAAACACACACACACACATACACACACACACACAAACACAAGCACACACACACAAAAGCACACACACACACACACACACACACACACACACACACACACACACACACACACACACACACACACAATGTGTGTGTGTATCTGCACGCACATATATACGTGTGTGCGTGTGCGTGTGCACAGTATGAAAAAAAAAACTGTATGATTTGTTTATTTGTTTCTTAAATCTAAAATAAAATTTGGACTATTTTCTGAAAACTTTATGGAGCATAGATCACAATCTCTAGTAAATAGTTTATTTCTGAGCAAAATACAAAGTTATAAGATTTTTTTTTTAACGGTGGGTTCATGTTAGAGCCGCCGTGGTCACAGCATGATACTTAATTGTAGTTTTCATGTTGTGATGCTCTTGGACTGAGTACGTGGTAGGGTCCCCAGTTCCTTTCCACGGAGAGTGCCGGTGTTACCTTTTAGGTAATCATTCTCTCTAATTTATCCGGGCTTGGGACCAGCACTGACTTGGGCTGGCTTGGACACCCAGTGGCTAGGTAGGCAATCGAGGTGAAGTTCCTTGCCCAAGGGAACAACACGCCGCCCGGTGACTCGAACCCTCGAACTCAGATTGCCGTCGTGCCAGTCTTGAGTCCGATGCTCTAACCACTCGGCCACCGCGAGCCCTATAAGAAATCAATAAAGAAATTTGATTACCTTTCATTAAACTGACTGTACTTATTCTTATATATTTTGCAGGTACCCTGATTCTTATCAAGTATAGCTTCAATTAAAAATAATACACACACACAAAAAAAAAATTACTGAAGAACTTAATATCAATTCAGAGAAGACAATAATCAAAGAATTGGATATCAAAAATGAAAATTTCCCAATAATTCTTTCGAAATTCACAACTTTTTTCATATTCTGATACTCAGCATCTGCA
>NC_051424.1:5555254-5557754 GCF_015228065.2 Penaeus monodon | reverse complement strand
ATATAGAAGGTGACTGGAGTAGACATGAAGGCAGCGATGACTATTAATTAGGGATGTATAGTAGTATAGTATAGTAGATTTGGACATAATGAAATAAACGAGAGAGAAAAACTATATTCACTAAATTCGCCTAATCAATAGATGTGGCAAAGCTTTTATTCAAGATTTCTAGGACAGCGACATGACACTTGCTAGATATTTTATGATATTTATTAATTTGATTCCGGTATTTAAATGAGGGATTCAGTGACGTCAAAAGAGTAGTGTTTCCAAAAAGATAAATGAAGTAATTGCAACCTTCGAATGTTAACTTTGCAGATTGAACTATCAAAGAGATAGAAAAGTTATCAATTAAGAACACAGAATTTGAAACAATTTTAAGTAGCTATAAAATTTTAAGTAACTTTATAAATGACCTTTGTGGCATAATTACTACTTTCGAAAATCGAAGAAATCCCAAAAGTAAAAAGAAAACAGATAATTTGGAGTTTAAATAAAGGTAAACGGGGAGCTCTCCTATATGGCAATGGAACGAAAAGGTGAATAAATAAAACCAATAAGAATCGGATAGAATAAGGGTGAAGTGAAACAGAATAAACACGAATAAAGCAAGAGGAAAAATCACTCACAGAAAGCACAAAGCCAAGAATTAAAGAGGGTGACTACAAAGCTGGCGAGTCACAGACAGGCATTGAGGAAATCCTTGAAAGCCAAGAAAAAATATTGTCGTGATATATACTGTTACAAAACAGAAAAAAAGATGCGGAAGTAAAAATAAAATAAAAGGAGGATATATTGACTGATGTAAACGAAGCAGAACAACTAAAAAGAGGCGATAATCAGTCAATCAGTCAATCAATAACCAGACACACACACACACACATATATATATATATATATATATATATATATATATATATATATATATACATACATACATACTTACATACATATATATAAATATATGTATGTATGTATGTATGTATGTATATATATATATATATACACACACACATATGTGAGTGTGTACGTGCGCGCGCGCGCGCGCGTGTGTGTGAGTGAGTGAGTGAGTGAGTGAGTGAGTGAGTGAGTGAGTGAGTGAGTGTGTGTGTGTGTGTGTGTGTGTGTGTGTGTGTGTGTGTGTGCGTGCGTGCGTGCGTGCGTGCGTACGTGCATGTGTGTGTGCGTACGTGCGTGCATGCGTGCGTGCGTGCCTGCGTGTGTGTGTGTGTTTGACAGATAAATACTACAACAAAGCAAAGGGAAACAAACCAAGCCAAACTTACTATGTATTGCTATCACGGTGGACTTAACTGAAAGCCATTTGAGATCCAAGATCATTCTTTAAGTGATGAGAATAAAAAGTGTAATATCTTATTTTTGGAAGAGGCAAAGTTAAAGAATAACAATACTTATAAAGATGAGGTTGGCGCATTCTTTATTTATCTGTTAATTTTTCCGTGCATTTCATTGCTAGTCTCTCCTTTTTACACATAGGGACCCGCATTTCATTATCATTTATTTGTTTTATTAGATTTTCTTTTTATTATCATATCAAACTTATTATTATTTAATGTGTTATAGACTCGCCGAAGAGTGGCTTGTTTTCGTAAACAGTCATTTTCAGTTCGTTAATTGTAGATTGATATGATGATCTTCGAAAAAAACATATGTAGGATTCATAATAATTCATGAAAGGTATGAATAAGAATGAATATCTTCAAAATACAAGAGATGTATTTGGTTGGCTTCGATTATATCTTCGTCAGAAATACATGTCTTATACTGTATTCTCATTCATACCTTTTCTACATTTGTCAACATGAATACGGGTCATAATAATTTAGTCAGTTCCAATGACATGACAATGACAATGACAATAACAGTAACGTAACACAGACATAATCACCACCAACAGCAAAACACTAAAAATAACAAAAAATCATAATACTAATCATTATTATTATTATCACAGCAATAATAGCGATAACTATAAGGTCACTAAACTGAGGAATAACTGTGAGAGGATCTGCCAAGGAGAGAAGGTACCAAAGAATACATCTGTATCCAGGATTCCCTTCTACATCCGGTAGTGGATCCATGTGCTTCTCGGGGAGTTGTTGCGTGTAGTGTATAATTCATAAAGGAACAGGATGAGCAAGTCTTATACCATGAATGAAGCTTCGAAACCATTTCAACCCAACCAACAAGGGTTTACGTAGGTTATTGAGCTGTTTCGAAATAGCATTCGAACCGCTTTGTACGAGGGTTTTGTTTGTGACGTACCTAGGTGTTTGCTCAGCTAAATTTATGGATAATGTCACACTGGATAAAGATATATAAATAACGCGAAATGATCCATCCTACCTGGATTTCTATTGAAGGTGAATTAATGTTTACACGCAGCTGTCATCTCCAATAGATGGTAAAGATGCAAAGTTTGGTTATGTAACTCTTGTTATTAACTATTTAATGGGACACATACCGGTTACTTTTTCGA
>NC_051424.1:5537754-5540254 GCF_015228065.2 Penaeus monodon | reverse complement strand
TATTATTATTATCATTGTTATTATTATTATTATTATTATTATTATTATTATTTTATTATTATTATTATTATTATTATTATTATTATTATCATTATTATTATTATTATTATTATTATTATTATTATTATTATTATTATTATTACTATTATTATCATTATTATTAGTATTGTTATCATTATTACTTTCATCATAATTATTGTTATTAGCATTATTATTGTTATCATTAGTATCGTTACTGTTGTAATTATACACACGTATGTGTGTGTGAGTGTATGTACGTGTACATGCAAATTTACATATTTATCTGTTTATTTATGTTAACACGTGTATCTACATTCCTACATAAACGCACGCACATTAAAGCAGAAAGACTGATAAACAGATCGGAGGTAGGAGGAGAACTTTTACTGATATATGAACTATTGTCCTTTAATATTTTATTCACGTAAAAATTGAAATGAAATCATTTTGCAAATTGCAACTTTTAATTTTTGTCAGAGAACAATGGAGCATTTTTATTTAGTCACGTTGTCCTACTTTTAAAATGTCTTGGTTTCAAAATCTTGATAAAAAAACGATGGGCGTATTTACATGTAAACAAGATAAAATAACTAATTCAATTTTCTCTATAACGTAATGATATGCCTTAAGGAAAAATAAACAGTTACGTTGTTTGTTTACACGAGTCGCCTTGAACCTACATGTGGATAATCAAACACATGTTCAAGTCCTTTGTATATGCATAAACAAACCTCTATTGAACCATCTCCATATAAATGAAAATATGAAATAAGGAGACGATCTTCTTTTGATTAATTCATATCCATTCTTAATTTGGAAAATAAACAAAGAAGGTTTGATTTATAAACAATATGGATCTGCAAAATATTCAAATAGTTTTACATTGCAGATAATCTGGACTTACAAATATTCTTAATTCACTATATACGCAAACGGTCTTAAGTCACAATCATTTTTAATTTACAAAATATCCAAGCAACTTTATCTTTCATTGACTTTTGATTTACGAAATATCCAAACTGTATGAATTTACAAACAATCTAAATTTACAAAAATGTCCAAAATGTATAAATTACAAAAAAAAAAATCGATTTACAAAAAAAAAAAAAAAAAAAAAAAAACAAGATATAAAAAAATACAAACATTCTCGATTTACAAAAAACATCCGAATTGTAAACATTTACAAAAAAATCTCGATCTACAAAAAAAAAAGAAAAAAAATCCAAGATATCACCACAATCTTTATCACGAGCGAACAAAACGCAACCACAGTTCCCTCCTTACAAAACCACCACCAGACAGTTCCCTAAGTCAAATCGAAGTGTTCCAACCCGTGATGCCTTTGAGAAAAGATTCTGCTTAAAAGGTATTTCTCAGTCAGTGATGCCTTACTAGCGGCGGGGCAAAGTGCATTCCTAATTTCTGTAGATCACGATACGATACCTTTCATGATAACCCTGTTCTTGGTTGCTGGAATTTCTTCTAGTTTCATTTGTATTCTGTTTATTTGTAGTTCTTCTTTCACATTTTCCCCCTCCTCCTCCTTCTTCCCTTCCCCTCCTCCTCCTCCTCCCCTCCCCATCCTCCTCCTCCTCCTCCTCCTCCTCCTCCTCCTCCTCCTCCTCCTCCTCCTCCTCCTCCTCCTCCTCCTCCTCCTCCTCCTCCTCCTCCTCCTCCTCCTTCTCCTCTTCCTCCTCCCCCTCCTCCTCCTCCTCCTCTTCCCCCTCCTCCTCCTCTCTCCTCCTCCCCATCCTCCTCCTCCTCCTCCTCCTCCTCCTCCTTTTCCCCTTCCTTCTCCTTACAACATAAAAGTACTCACTTTCTTGTTCCGTGGCCCGTAATGACGAGAGGGTCAAGGCCACGAGAGTCTCCCAAAAATTGCATTGTAAATCCTGAAGAACAACGAACTAAGTAAGGGTTTACGAGATAAGACGCAGGGAGTAAAATCCCAGCAAATGGAGAATGGTATGGAGAAAAAAGATGAATAAATAGAAAATAATGATAAATGAATAGGTAAATTAGGAAATGATAATAAATAAATTGATAAATGAAAAACTGAAGGGATATTGGGATACTTCTGAAAGATAGGATACTGGTTAAAGCAAGTTCTGGGATGATGGGTCCATGTAAATTAATGCCTAGGGTGAGGGGTCCTAGTTAATGCGAATTCTAAAATGTAAGATATTATTAGGGAGTTTTGAGATGTAGGATCCTAATCAAGTCCTAGGATGAGGGATCCTAACTAAATGATATCCTGTGATGAGGAATCCTTAGCTAAATTAACTCGTATGAAGAGAGATCCTTACCTAAATGGAGTTCTAAAAGATAACATACAAAATGAAATAAACTTCTTGGATGAGGGATCCTTGCTAAAGGAAGTTCTGAAATGATCCTAGCAATATGCAAATCTAAAAGGGAAGACCCTGTGAGATCCTAAACTGCAACTCTGACCAAATGAATATATTTAAGAGACGACCAA
>NC_051424.1:5520106-5522606 GCF_015228065.2 Penaeus monodon | reverse complement strand
CAGTATTTATGTCCACATTTCTCTATGAGTAGATATATTCAATAAATAATAAGTAATAAAAGTATATTATTACTTTCATCTACAATTTTCTAAGAAAGTCACCAGAAACATTTATAACTAAAAATACGTCATAAAAATGGCATACCTGAAAAAATCTAACATTTCCTTTTTTTTTTATATTGTTCAAGTCCATAATCTATAACCAGTAATGCTTCACCATAAAAAGAAATTCTGAATACCTGAAAATCTGAGATTTCCTTATGTTTTCATTTCCATACCGTTATAACGATAACTGTTATTACCAACGTAATCGCTTTCTACAATGTATTTCATTACTTAGAAAAAAGTTGAGTTAAATCTCTAAAATCTAAGAGTAAGTACAGGCGACAAATAATGATTAGTAATTAGATAATAACAATATATATATATATATATATATATATATATATATATATATATATATATATATATATATATATATAATAGTTAAACATGTAAATTAAGTTCTATCATAGTTGCGTATGACAAATGATTAGCTAATAATAGTAAAACGATGATAATTATACATGACTGATAATCATACATCTAAGAAAAGTTTTATCATAACTGTACACGGCAAATAACGATCGCGTTGACCAGTAATCCAAATAAATATAAGAAAAAGAAGAGAGAATTAACAATAAAAAAATGAACAAATAAATAAGATGAACAAGAGAATAACAAGTATCAAGAAGAAGCCATGAATTTTAAGAACTACCTTTCGATTTTTTTTTTTTTTAGATAGCCATTAACGTAACCGGTGTCCGCATTACATAAAAACAAATGATTTACGTGGAGAAGTTGCAAATAAATAATTGTTTTTAATGTTGCAATTCACTTGGTATGGTGGAGAGAGAGGAAAGTCTATTGTCAAAGATTGTGATCCATCTTTCTGTCTCTACTGCTGATAGATCCTTTATCTATTGGTCTTGTGTATTGTTTGTGGGTGATTTTAACAAGGCTGTAAGTACCTATCCAATTTGTGATTCGCTTTAGATGGCCAGACACATTTAGACACAAATACACACACACAATATTTCATTCTTGTACATACACATTCACACACACACACACACAACACACACACACACACACACACACACACACACACACACACACACACACACACACACACACACACACACACACATTTGCTCTAAATGTACAATCACCCTTACACCTTTCTCCCCCCTCCACACACACACACGCACATTCATCACTCTCGCACATGCAAGCCAACGACCACAAATCCTCAAAAGAAAAGAAAAGAAAAAAAAAGAGAGAAAAGAAAAGAAAAGAAAGGAAAAGAAAGACAGAGAGAAAGAAAAAAAGGATCACGCATGTCCGCGGACGGAGGTGACCCTCCCCCTCCCCCCCCACACGCCCCTCCCCACCTGGAGATCTTACGAACAATCGACTCCTTTCACCCGCGCGACCTGTAGGGGGGAGGGAGTGGAGGGGGAGGGAGGGGGAGGGAGGGAGAGGGGAAAGAGTGGAGGGAGAGTGAAGGAGAGGGAGTGGAGAGGGAGGGATGAGGGAGGGAGTGGAGGGGGAGGGAGTGGAGAGGGACTGGAGAGGGAGGGAGGAGGAGGGAGGGAGAGGAAGGGGGAAGGAGTGGAGGGAGGGGGGAGGGAATGAAGAGGGAGGGAGGAGGGAGGGAGTGGAGGGGGGAGGGAGTGGAGGGGGAGGGAGTGGGGGGAGGAGGAGTCACGCGGACTTGGCACTCGAGTGACCCTCAGCTTCTCGTCCTCCTCGACTTGACCTTCTCTCGCTCCTTATTTTTCTCCTTCACTCGGTCTTTCACTCGGTCTTTCACTCGGTCTTTCACTCGGTCCTTCTCTTGTTCCTTAGCTCCGTTATTCACTCGGTCCTTCGCTCGGGGGAGAAAGGAGCGAAGGAGGGAGGGAGTGAGGGAGGGGGGGAGGGACATGGAGGTAGGAAGACTAAGATAGAGAGAGAAGGAGTGAGAGAGAGAGAGAGAGAGAGAGAGAGAGAGAGATAGAGATAGATAGAGATAGATAGATAGAGATAGAGAGAGAGAGAGAGAGAGAGAGAGAAGGAAGAAAGAAAGAAAGAAAGAAAGAAAGCCAGAAAAAAAAGAGATTAACAGAGATGAAAAAAAAAACAAAAAAAAACAGCAGCATCTATATGAATAAAAAACAAAAAGAAAAAAAAGAAAAAATGACACAGACCCATAAATCTCCACCAAGTTCCGGCCATATTTTCCGCGATTTAACGAAACAAATTGACAAAGTTCAGACCTTGAGCTTTGATAAATTTGATAAATATTGGTAAATAAATGAATAAATATTGATAATTGATAATATTGATAATATAATAAATATTGATAAATTGAATAATTATTAATAATTGAATAAATTGAATAAATATTGATAAATCTGTGGCCGGCTGTTGAAGCTGCAATGATAGCTGAGGAGGGGGAGGGGGGGAGGGGCAGATG
>NC_051424.1:5502606-5512606 GCF_015228065.2 Penaeus monodon | reverse complement strand
ATTTTCTGTTGGTTTCGTTGTATTGTGTATAATTAGAGTTCACTTAACTATCGTCTTATCACTGTTATTACATTCATCATCTTCATCGTTACCAGATATTATCATTACTTTCATTATATTTTTTGAAAAGTTATGAATGAGAACGAATATCTTCACAATGCAAGATATGCTTTTAATCGGTTTCGACTATATATCTTCGTTGGAAATACATCTCTTGTAATGTGAAGACATTCATTTTGATTCGTATCTTTTCTACATTTGTCAATATGAATTGCATTTTTCATTATTTTATTATCATCATTATCATTATCATTATTATTGTTATCATTATTATTATTATTATTATTATTATTATTATTATTATTATTATTATTATTATCAATATTACTATTATTATTATTATTATTATTATCATTATTATTTTTATTATCATTGTTGTTGTTGTTATCTTTATTATTATCATTATTATTATTTTTTTTGTGTATTATTATCATTATCATCATTATTATATATTTATTATTATTAATATCAGCATCGTTTTTATTATCATTACATATTTCTATTATAACTAGTGTTATCATTATGATTATGTTTATCATTATCATTATCATTTTTATTACCATCATTATCATCATTTTTATTATCATCTCTATCATTATCATATTTACTACCATCATTATCATCATCACAATTATTATTATTGCTGCAACTCTTGTCATTATTTTATCCATCATAATGATAGTCGTCATCATCGCCATTGTTATCATCACCATTATCAACTTCACTACCATTACTTACAGCCACTTACAATAACGAAAGTAAAAAAAACAAATAACCTTTTCTCCTGATAAAGTTAATACGCCCCCCCCCCCCTAAACAAAAACAAAAAAAATAATAATGAATAAAATAATAATAATTAAAATATAAAACAAAACAGAGAAAAAGTTAGAGAAAAGAAAAAAAAAAACTATAACAACCGTTCACATTACACAGTATCGCCACGTATGACGTCCCCGTTATTCGGGACACACATGACAAGTCGTTAAGCCATAACTGGTTGCGATTACATTCACTATCTCGGCAGTATTCCTGTTATGTTACGCTAACAGATTTTTGTATTTTCTTTTCACTATCTTTTCTTGGTAATTTTGTTGTTTTTTGCAAGTTAGGATTGTTATTTCTTTCACTGATATTATTGTTAGTAGTAGTGTAACTATTATTATCATTATTGTTATTATCATTATCATTATTATTATTATTATCATCATTATTGCTACTAATATTATTATCATAATATTCATTGTCTTTATATTATCATTATTATCGTTTCCATTATCACTATCATTATTTCTTGTCATTGTTGTCGATCTTTTAATCATTGCTATCATCATTATTATTAAGATCATTATTATTATCATTATCATTATGATTGTCCTCGTCTTCATTATTATCATCATCATTT
The DNA here is from genome assembly GCF_015228065.2 of Penaeus monodon. Lineage (NCBI taxonomy): Eukaryota > Metazoa > Arthropoda > Malacostraca > Decapoda > Penaeidae > Penaeus > Penaeus monodon. The sequence goes on along the minus strand of NC_051424.1, from coordinate 5,511,144 downwards.
TCGTCGTTATCATTGTTTTTGTTATTATTACAAATATCATTATTCTCATTTTTATTGATATTATCATTATTATCATTATCATTATCATCAGTAGTATTAGTATTATTATTACCATTATCATTACTAATGAAGATAATGATTACATTATAATTATTATTATTACCATTATGATTATTATTATTATTGTTATTATTGTCATTTTTATCATTACCTTTGTAATATCTTTTATTATCATCATTATTACTATCACTATGACTATTATTATGATTATCATTATTATTATGATTATCATTATTATTATCATTATTATTACTACTAGTAATATTATCATTATCATTGCTATTATTATTGTTATTATTATCATTATCATGTTTAGTAGCAGTAGTAGTATGTATTATTATCATTATCGTCATGATTATTATTGTTATTGTTGTTGCTGTTATTACTACTATTATTATTATTATCATTGTTATTATTATTATCGTTGTTACAACTATTATTGTTGTTATTTTTTTTTTCTTTTTTTCTTTAACGGTAGGTTCATGTTTGAGCCGCCGTGGTCACAGCATGGTACTTAATTGTAGTTTTCATGTTGTGATGCTCTTGGAGTGAGTATGTGGTAGGGTCTCCAGTTCCTTTCCACGGAGAGTGCCGGTGTTACCTTTTAGGTAATCATTCTCTCTATTTTATCCGGGCTTGGGACCAGCACTGACTTGGGCTGGCTTGGCAGGCAATCGAGGTGAAGTTCCTTGCCCAAGGGAACAACGCGCCGGCCGGTGAGTCGAACCCTCGAACTCAGATTGCCGTCGTGCCAGTCTTGAGTTCGATGCTCTAACCACTCGGCCACCGCGGCCCTATTATTATTATTATTAATAATATTGTTATTATTATTATTATTATTATTATTATTATTATTATTATTATTATTATTATTATTATTATTCCTATCACTATTTTATTATTATCCTCATCGTCACTATCATCATTATCATCGATCTATACTTTATTTTCATTATCATTATCATCATTATTATCGTTATCATTTTCATCATAATGTTACTATTTCAAGGGTTATAGTTATTACTACAGTTTAATTTTCTTGAATATTACTGTACTATTACATAAGACCCTATAACACAAATAAACACAAAATTAGTTTTTTTTCTTCCCATTAAGAATAATAAAACAAATTTGAGCATATGAGAGTTGTCAAATTTGTGACGTCATTGTTGCGTCACTTTATTCCGCCCCCGATGACTTCAGAGCAAGGACATAATAATAATAAATAGTAATAATAATAATAATAATAATAATAATAATAATTATTATTATTATTATTTTTTTGTTGTTTTTTGTTTTTTTATTATTATTATTATTATTATCATTATTATTATTACTATTATATTATCATTATTATTGTTATCACTATTATTATTATTATTATTATTATTATTATTATTATTATCATTATTATTATTATTATTATTATTATTATTATTATTATTGCTATTATGTGTGTCATTTATTTCGTCACTCTATCCCACCCTCGATGACGTCATAGGAATGAACATGAAGATACTGTAAATAAAGAATCTTTTCATGACGTACAGTTTTACAAATGTGGAGGAGAAATTAAGAGAAAATCAAGAACACCTTCATGATTTATTTAATGAACCGTATGTATTGTGACGAATATATATAAAAAAATGGTGTGAATGAGAATTGATATAAATGCACATCTTGTATTTGAAGATATTCATTCTCATTCATACATTTTCTAGATTTATTATATGGAAAAAACGTAACATATACGAAAAGATGTTCATATATTCCGAAGTACTTTCAAATACAAGAAAAAAAGTATGCTAAGATGCTAATAGTACTTGTTGCATGTTTAATTTTCTATGTAACTGTTGTAATACAGTGGATTGTGATTAAGCATCCATAGATAATTATCCTACGTAATTAGGTATATATATATATATATATATATATATATAAATATAATATATATATATATTATATATATATATATATAATATATATTATAGTATATATATATATATATATATATATATATATATATATATAATATATATATATATATATATATAGTATTAGTAGTGTTGTGTGTATATATTATATATATATATATATATATATATATATATATATATATATATATATATATATGTATATACATATTATCTTCATCTTTTCTCCTTCTGACCCTCATTCTTCTTTTCATCCTTTTACTCCTGCCTTAACTCCAGCCTCGTGTACCCCCCTCTTATTTACCCCTACCCCGCCCCCCCCCCCCCATACTTCATAGAAGATGGAGGTGGATAGAGAGGAGGGGAAGACTATTCAACACAGAACGCAACATCTTATCAAAATTCAATAAAGAAAAAGAAAGAGAAAAAAAAAGATTGATAAATAATTCAGTCACAGACCCCATCATTTTACGGGGAAGTAAGCATGATGTTGAGGCAAGAGTAATGTTTAATTGATGCAAATTAACACTGTAATGGAAGGTATTCTTGGAGGTCAGAGAGTGTGTAAGTAGGGGGGTGGGGGGAGAACGGGGACTAGGAAGGGGGTAGGTGGTGGTTCGCAAAGGGGAGGGGAGGGGGAGTGAGCGGTCAGGCATGGGGGGAGTAGGGGGGTGAGAGGATAAAATGGTCGGGGTCGTGACCTCACAATAAAGTTCCTTTTTTAACGCAGGATTCACAAACATACTTTCCCAAACGGTATACAGTGATTTCGCAAGGACGTTCATAACAAAAGTTCCACAAACAAACGTAACATATATTCAGATTCTTAAAAAAATGATAAAAAAGACTGAATCAATATATCTTTTTATATTATTCTCCATCCTTCGTCCTTCGATATTTTCTTCGATCTTACATTATAAAAAATATATTAAATCGAATTTATCCCAATCAAATACAATATAACAATCACAATCAGTTACAAAAATAAGCAAAACTGTTCTGACGTATTTATTGATAAGCATAATGCTAATAATAGTGGCAGTAATAAAGAGAACATTGATAATACCTGATACTAATTATAAAAATGTAATGATAATAATGATGACAACGATCTAGTTAATTCCATGTGTTGCAATGATTATTCTTATGTCTAGTGCAACAGGCTGTCTGTTTGCTTCTCAATTACCCCCCCTGTGTGCAAGGAATGGCCGGGGTTGCTATCCACTAGCAGCGAGGGATTTGAACGCGGGTCAGCCAGATTGCTAGACGACAGCGCTACCACTGCGCCACACAGCACATGATGGCTATAATGATGATGATGATGATAAGAATAACAATGATGATGATAACGTAACGGTGATGACTATGATAAAAATGATAATAACAATAATAGTAAAAATAACAATAATAGTGATGATAATAATAATTATAATGACACTTGTAGAAATAATAATAATAATCATTCTAATAGGAATAAAAATTATAATGATGAGGATAATAATAATGATAATAATAATGATGATAATCACGATTATAAGAAATAAAAAAAATAATGATAATGGAAGTGATAATGATAATTATAACTATAAGATAATAATGATGATAATAATAATCATCACGATAATGATAACAACAGCAACATCAACAACAATAGTAATAATGATAATAATAGAAACAATAATAACAATGATAACGACAAGAATACGAAATAGTAAATATAATAATGATAATAATGATGATGATGATGATGGTGATGATAATAGTAATAATGATAATAATAATAATAATAATAATAATGATAAAATAATAATGATAATGATAATGATAATGATAATGATAATGATAATAATAATAATAATAGAACAGTCATAATTATAGTAACAACAGCAACAATGATAATAATAAAAATATTAGTAATGATAATGATAATGATAATAAAATGATATAATATAATAATAATGAATAATAATAATAATAATGATATATAATAATAAATAATGATGATATAATAATAATAATATAAATACAGTAATGAATAAATTAATATAATAATAATGTATGTTTTAATGGTAATAATAATTATAATATAATAATATATAATAATATAATAATAATATGAATAAACTAATAATATATAATGCTTATGTAATGTAATAATAATATAATGATGATATAATAATAATAATAAACTAATTATTTAGATACTATATAATAATAATAATAATACTATAGTAATATACAAAATATATAATAATAATGATTAGATATGATACATAATACAAAATGATAATAAAATAATATAATAATAATATATATGTTAATACATTAACTTAATACGTATTAATAAAATAACTAATATGTTTGCATAATAATTTATAATATATAATATAATCTTAATATAATATAATAATAAGTAATAATAATAATAATAATAATAATAATAATAATAATAATGATAAAAGTTAGAGTAATAATAATAACTGCCAGTGATGGAATTATCATCATTACATTATTGCTAATGATAATGTTAGTATTGCCCATCTGCTACAGTTATTATCGTTCTTAATATAACCTCTGTAATTATTGCTAGCATTCTCACTATCAATATTTCTATTACTACTACTTCTGTACAGGTAGTACCACAACAACTGATTTTTTTATTATTATTTTTAAGATTATTGTTGCTGTTACTCCTGATGTTGTTACAGTAAGAACAAAAAATTGATAAATAAATAAATAATAAAAAATAATATTACTGTTATTTACAATTTCAACTTTTACCAATACTGCTATCTATATAACAAGAACAACAAATAATACTATTGCTGCTTTTGTCACTACTATTGTTATCACTACTACTACTACTACTACTACTAGACACACACACACACACACACACACACAACCCCCCCCCACACACGCACACATTGCAACAGAGGAGCAAATAATAGTTTAGCCAAATCTACTGTCATAACTACGTTATTTTTTACCGCCGCTTATAACTTATTTCTACTTCCACAAACAACGATAAAAATCATACTGATTGCAGGCTATAGAGCATCCTCACGATAACGGAAAATGAAACGGTATATATATTTTTTTTTTCTCTCCATTTGACCTCTCATAACCTTAAGCAAGAGAGGCATCACGCTTGAGACCTTCAGCATCACAACATTTGGCAAGTGACATTTACTAAACGTTTAAAGATGACAAACGTTCGTGTTAAACATTTCCGGGAACGTTTAAGCGTTCGAGATGTAATCAGCATAAACTATACGTTTGACGTAAACTTTTTTTTGCCTCAAGCAATAAACGTTGATTGTGTGTGATTTGATATCTGTTAACGATGGGGCAATTCTTATGGCAGAGAGTGGGCGAGGTGTGATAAATGCACAAGAGTCATGGTTAATGCAATTGCAAAAGCATCCAAAGCGTTTAATTTGGAGGTTTTGATTTCAAGATCTATAAGCAATTCCTTATTTGTGTGCATTTGTGATTTTTTTCGACTTTAATCGATGGAATCAAAATCAATTTCGTTTATCAATATCTATCAGTATGTGAACTAATCTTATTACTATTTGTTGTAATGTCATTATGAAGGCAATGTAGTTATTCCTGTATTCACGCCACTCTCTCTCTCTCTCTCTCTCTCTCTCTCTCTCTCTCTCTCTCTCTCTCTATATATATATATATATATATATATATATATATATGTATATATATATGTATATGTATATATATATATATATATATATATATATATATAATATATATATATATATATATATATATATATATATATATATATATATATATATGTATATATATATATACATATATATATGTCTATATATATGTCTATATATATACATATATATATATATATATATATATATATATATATAATATATATATATATATATATATCTGTATGTATGTTTGTATACACAACACATATCTGCTCAGGGAGTATACCCTTGATGTAAGGAGAAAGCGGGTTGCTATAACTAAGCTCATTCTAGATAAGGTCAACCATGCTATACAGGTTTATTATTACCTTCCCAACTAAATTGCCTCCCCCCGCGTAGGCCTGTAGGTGTAGGGTGGTTTTCAGTAGCTTCTCCTCCAAGACATGAACACTACATATAGGGAGAAGCCTACATCCTGCAGTGGAAAATTGCGGGCGTAAACAAAGCTAAAATCGGATGAACCGTATTCATATTGACAGATGTAGAAAAGGTATGAATGAGAATGAATATCTTCACAATACTAGAGATGTATTTGACCGGTTTCGATGTATTTCTGACGAAGACGCAATCGAAACCGGTCAAATACATCTCTTGTATTGTGAAGATATTCATTCTCATTCGTACCTTTTCTATAAAGCTAAAATCCTTATCAAATAGTCATTGTCAGATCGGTTTGAGGCGTCTGGGTTTCAGGTCACCGGCAGCGTGAATAACAGCTGCCTTGGCCCTCTAATCAGCTGGTTCATTACCACTGCCACACTGACATTTCGTAGGCACCCGGTACAGTTATTTGGACCTTTTTCATTTTTGAATAAGTTGATTTATCTAACTGTCTATCTATCTTTCCGTCTCTCTCTCTCTCTCTCTCTCTCTCTCTCTCTCTCTCTCTCTCTCTCTCTCTCTCTCTCTCTCTCTCTCTCTCTCTATCTATCTATCTGTCTGTCTATCTCTATATTTACTTATCTTTTTATATCATTAATTTGTTTATTTTTGAATGCATGTGCGTTGTGACAGTCGCATCATGTAATGAAATGGTTCTCGAGATTATTGTGGAATCTTTGTAGTTTAATATAGTCACGGTTAAAAGAAGCGGTTTTCCTCTCCCAGAAGACAGATTATACAGGTGAAGATATGGAAGCCTCGGACCGGTTCGGAAGGCTTCAATAAAAAAAAGTTTCTGAAAATTGTGTCTCTCGTACATAGTCTGTTTTACTTCTAATAAACCCTGGAAAAGCGTGAGTTTTATGTAGTCTGATCCCCATGTGAGAAAAGGCTTGCAAAACACCGAATGGTTTTATAGCTCTAATTCTGAACCACTTAATATGAAGCCCCATTTGGTATGATGTTCGCAGTATGAAATTTATTGCAGTTCGTATATGTTCTTGCACAGCTTTAAACCGCGGACTTTCCCTCCAGGAGTCAGTTATTTATAACAATAACGCACTTGGGACGCTTCCTTGTGGGACATGTAGCTGATTTTACAGGTCAGACAGACTTTCCCACGTATACCCTGAACTATCTGAAAGGAAGCTCTGTATAAAGTCAATATCATTCCGTTTCATGAATGCGTTGTGTTTCTAGAGGTTAAATAACACTGAACATGTGAAATCACTCTGCAAAGGCATTATATTTGGCAATTTCAGTCTTTGCAAGGGTAAAGATTGAAATTGTGGTCGATGGAGTCAGCATTTTTTTTTTTTTTTTTCAAAGAAGCGTGGTAACCTGAGTTTATTATTTTCTTCATCAGCTTGCAGATGCCAGAGAAGTTGCTCTGTAGATACTTGTTATATTAATATCCTTTCCAGGTTCAAGACAGGGGGAGTATTTTTATTTCCTTTCCATGTTTTTTGTTTTGTGCCCTGCCTAAATAACCTGTTGAAAAGGTTCACTTTTGAATGCTCTCGACCGGATCCATTTCCCTGCGTAAAAAGGGAAGCCCTGGTGAAGCCCTACTCAAGACCTAGAATCGCTTCTTTTCTGCCCTAAGGTTGAAAAAAATGGATCTATAAGATGCTCTACATTAAATCTCTGTCATGGATTCAACTTACTCATTAAACCCTCGTCCAGTGTCAATACTAAAGGGGTCTCCATTGTCACCATAAGTCCCTCTAGCTTCCTTATGGACTCACAGGGCCTTCACACGGCCGTTTTACGAATAGGTGAAGGTCATATTGCTGTGGCTAGCGTTCCAGCTGCTTTTTTTCGTTCTGACAGTATATTGGCATTCATGATATCATCAAAATATCATCCAGTTCTTTTGCAAGTGAATACTTCTGCTTGCAAGTGAATTCGTGATGCGGAGGATCAACGATTTCCTTGATACTCTGGAACTTTTCACTCGATACCTGCGTTACAGCGAATTATGTAATGAGATTTCAGTCTACATGCTTAAGCTGTCATTTGCTTTAATACTACCCTAAATTACTGTATTTCGCAGATTATGTGAAACCGGCCATTGAGTTCCCACAGTAGAAGCAGTGTCTAAGACAATAAAGTTTTCCATTTGTTCTTAGCTGAAATAAGTTCGAAGAAAAGTGGATAGATGCAAAAGTATTTAGTCCTATGAAGATGAGTCAGCGATTTTTTATTTATTGTTTTTATGTGTTTATTTATGTACACAATGATGTCTACGAGGAGGATGAGCTGAGAAGGTATACTCAAACATGCTATCTTCGTTACCTTCCAGTGAGGTTCATTCTCGATTATCCCGTAATCAGCTTAACCTGGGTTATTCTCACTTGGAGGAATGCAGACTGGGTTACATGAAGCAAGTGGGTGTTGCAATTCCTCCCTTA
>NC_051424.1:5477606-5497606 GCF_015228065.2 Penaeus monodon | reverse complement strand
GCTTAAGTCACAGATTTTGCTATTGCATTTTCTATGATATTCTTGTTTTTAATATTGTATATATATATGTTATCTACTTTTATATCTCTCTATTATCATCAGAGATTATATATACACATTTCTAACCAATATATTATCAATTCTTGCAACAACTATTACTACATTACGACTCGATATGCCATGCATCGTATCCTTCTATGTCCATTACATTTTGTCAGCAACAGTTTCAGTAAAATAATGTGGACCACGCAACTGTGACGTATCAAGATGAGAGGACTCTCATGGAACCTGAAGAGTCTGAGAGAATGTATGCAAAAGAGAATTGCAACACACTTGTCATGTAATCTGCATTCTCAGGAAACCGGTAAGCGATTACGGATAATCGAGAGAACCCGGAGGTACGAGATAGCATGTTTGGTATACCTTCTCAGTATCTCCTCGGACATCATTGTGTACTATAAACCATAAACATAAATAAAATCGCTGATATCTTCATAGACTAAATATTGCATCTTCCACTTTCGACTTATTTCAGCTAGACAAGAAAACTTTATTGCTTAGACACGGTTCTCCTTGGGAATCAATGGTCCGGTTTCAACAAATGATCTGCACGAATTCACTCAAGCAAGTATTCACTTGCAAAAGAAGGGATTTATATATTCATCAGTTCTTTTACTCGCAAGTGAATACTTGCTGAGTGATTCGGATGCGAGATCAACGATTCCTTGATACTCTGGAACTTTCACTCGATACCTGCGTTACAGCGAATTATGTAATGAGATTTCAGTCTACATGCTTAAGCTGTCATTTGCTTTAATACTACCCTAAATTACTGTATTTCGCAGATCATGTGAAACCGGCCATTGAGTTCCCACAGTAGAAGCAGTGTCTAAGACAATAAAGTTTTCCATTTGTTCTTAGCTGAAATAAGTTCGAAGAAAAGTGGATAGATGCAAAAGTATTTAGTCCTATGAAGATGAGTCAGCGATTTTTTATTTATTGTTTTTATGTGTTTATTTATGTACACAATGATGTCTACGAGGAGGATGAGCTGAGAAGGTATACTCAAACATGCTATCTTCGTTACCTTCCAGTGAGGTTCATTCTCGATTATCCCGTAATCAGCTTAACCTGGGTTATTCTCACTTGGAGGAATGCAGACTGGGTTACATGAAGCAAGTGGGTGTTGCAATTCCTCCCTTATTGCATGCATTTCTCTCAGGACATCTCTTCAGGTTCCATGCAGAGTCACTCTCATCTGGTGACATATACGTCAACAGTTTTGCGGTGGAATCCAACATTATTTTACCTGAAACTGTTTGACTTGACAAAATGATAATGGTAGCAATAGAAGTGATAGCAGATGCAGTGGCAGTAGTCGTAGTCGTAATTGTAGTAATAGTTGTTGCAAGAATAGTGATAATAGTAGTTGTTGTTGTAGAAATAGTAGTAGTAGTAGTAATACTGCTGATGATAATGCTAGAGAGAATAATAAAAGTAACGATAACAATATTAATAATGATAACAATATTAACAAAAACAAGAATATCAATAACGAAAATGCAATAGCAAAAAGTCCTGTGACTCTCAGCCATCCCCCCCCCCTCCTCCGTGCTCTAACACGATGACGCATCCTTTTTCTCGGCCGCTGGAATTACTGTTCCTAAGCTGCTTGTATCTTGCGACTGTGGCTCTCCATAATAGGGTGTGGGGTTCTATGAGATGCTGGCTCAGACAACACTGCCAAAGAGAAGGCGTGTTTCTGTTGGGTGTTTTTAAGAAGCCTTTTATATAGATTATGTATTATTGAATTTATATGCTGTACTTGGTATTACTGTACCTCTAGCAAAACATTTTATAGAAACAATATGTTTTGTAAAAATATCTAGAAAGATGAGGAATATAACATTCTAACATCAATGCAGTAACTATTGGGTATATATCTGAATTTGGTGTAAAAAGAGAGTTTTGTTGATTATATTCCTCAGTCTTTTTTGTGAGATGATGAGACTACTAATTACTGACGTGTGATACGCTAGCATTGTTAATTAAAAGGGTATGTTCAGAATGGTTTAGAACAAAGGTAAGAACACAGCTTGTAGATATGCATTTTTATTGCTATTTTTGAAGTAGGGAAATATAGAAGTAAAAAAATAAAGATTTAGTGCGAGTATCTACAGCCTTATTTCACGTCCTCGGGGATGATTCCAAAGCCAGCGTTGGAGACGTCGAAGAGGGTCTCGGCCTGGTCGCAGGGGAAGGCCTCCTCGGAGTGGGCACAGGTGAGGGACTCCTGGCTGAACACGGTCTGGTTGCCGCAGAAGAAGGAGAACTGGGCGGTCTCGAGCAGCTCGCCCAGTTCGTCAGCGACGGGCAGGCACACGTGGAACACACGGCAGTCGCTGCTGACGTCGGCGTAGTATCCGTAAGCGCGGCCTGAGCAGTCGAAGTTCTGGACGGGCTCTGCGCCGAGGACGTCGAGGTAGCCGTCGGAGAAGCGGAAGGCGGAGTTGGCGGCGGCGACGCCAGCCAGAGCCAGGAGAGCTGCGAGGACCTTCATGTTGACTGAAAAGAGAAGTTAGAATCAGTTTTATAGATCTAGGCGGAGGTTCCTCGCCCAGGTCCGTCGTTTTCCACCGTTTCAGAGGCGGACAACGGCGAAGGAATTCATCTTCATGTCTGAATTCTCCCCCACACGTCTACAACTTTCCCCGAACACGTCACTCCCTTTGTCTCACTCCCCTCACAGGCCTCCCCTTCGCTCGCCGTCGTCCTCATTAGCTAGTGGTACTTACACTGGTGGTGTCAGGAGATGTACTGATGGAGTCCCAGGACGCGGTGAGACTTTTATACCCGCTGCCTCTGCCCCGTGCCGCGTAGGGGGCACTCAAGCCCCTCCTTCCCTGCCCATCCGCAGAGGGCTAGGACGCTAGGCTGACCTTGGACTCCGTCGCTCCCTAATAACGGAACGCGATTCGAGGACGCTGTGGTCCTCGGCCGGTGCTCGGGACTTCTGAATTCATTAGGCCTTCGTGTCGTAGATGTACTTATCGGAATACATAATGGATCGACAAATTACTACACGCACACGAAAACGCATATGATTACATGGGTGTTTGTTTGTATTTCCTGTAGATATACCTATATTTTTGTTTTCATATCTACCCATATCTGTGGTTCTCTATATCTATCCATCTTTCAATCAGATATATATAATTTTGTATATATAAAATATATATATATTATATATTTAAAATAAAATTATAATACATTATATGTATATATATATATATATATATATATATATTTTAAAATATTATATATATATGAAAATAAAATTATCTATAAATATATATAATATAAAATTTTCTTTTATATATAATACTATATTATAACTGCCTATAATGTGTGTTATACCTATAAAATGGTGTGGGTGGGGGGGGTGTGTGTTATATGTTTATACATCCCTACCCTATATTTATATATATAGATATAATTTTATATAATATATAAAATTTTATATAATATTTTCCCATATGTAAAATTTACATATATATATATATATTATATATATATATATTATCTATATATTTTAAAAATATATATATTTTATGTTAAAAATCCCTATTTTATTATATTTTATAAAATCTATATATATATATAATATCATATTAAAATATATATTTATATATATAATATCATAAAAATATTTTTGTGTGTGTGTGTGTATGTGTGGTGTGTGTGTGTGTGTGTGTGTGTGTGTGTTGTTTGTGTGTGGTGGGGTGTGTGTGTGTGTGTGGTGTGTGTGGGGTGTGTGTGAAATTTCTATGTTCTATTTTATCTATGTATCTAGTTGTATGAAATCTAAAATATCTCTTATTTTAAAATTTTATTTATTTAAAACACCTATATATAATATATATATATATATATAAAATTATTATATATATTTATATATATATATATATATAAAATATTTTTTAATTTATTTTTTTTTATTTATTCTTTCACCCTTTATATTTTATATATATATATATATATATTATATATATAAAATATATATAAAATTATATATATCATATATATATATAAAATTTTATAAAAGTGTATATAAATATACATACTTATATATATTTTAATTATAATTTTGTATATTCTATACATTTAAATAAAATTATATATAAAGTTATATGAAATACATACTTTATATATTTATATAAGTATTCTTCATATCACTTAATTATATATATATATTATATATATATATATATAATATATAAAATATATAATATAGTATTATAATTTTTAAAATATAGATTGGGTTTGTGTAAATAAATAAATAAAAAAAAATAAATAACTAAATATATTATATATATATAATATATATTTTTTATATATATATATAATATAAATATATAATTTATATATGGTGTGTAAAAAAAAAAATATACATATAAAAGGATATATAGATACATACATCATAGAACATGGGATACATAGATACATAGATTTTTTTAAACACACACACACACACACACCAAAACACCCCACACACACCCCAAAACAAAAAACACCACCACACACACCACACACACACACCACACACAAAATACACACACACCCCAAAATTTTATATATATTAATAAAATATTTATAATATATATATATTTATAATATTATTTTATATATATTATATATATAATATATATACTAGGTTATTATACATATAATATATATATATATATATATATATTATATTTTATTAATATATATATTTTTATATATATTTAAAATAAAACATATGTATATTTATTATATAAATTTTTTTATTTTTTAAATTTTTTTCAAAAAATTATATATATATATATATATATATTATGTATGTATGTTATATACATATAAAAACACACCACCCACACACACACATATATTTATATACACACATATATATCCATATATATATTATATATTATTTTATATATATATATATATATATATTTTATATATTATAATATATCATATATATATATATATATATATATATATATATAATTTTTTAATAAATATAACATATACAGGGTATATAAAATAATATATATATATTTTTAAATATATATATTATATATTTTATATTATATATATATCTGATTGAAAGATGGATAATATAGAGAACCCAGATATGGGTAGATATGAAAACAAAATAAGGTATATCTACGGGAAATACAAACAAAAAACCCAGGAAATCATATGCGTTTTCGTGTGCGTGTAGTAATTTGCCCGACCCATTATATATTCCGAAAGAAAACTCTACGACACGAAGCCTAAAAATTTCAGAACCCCCGACACCGGCCGGGGACCACAGCGTCCTCGAATCGCTTTCCCCTTAAAAGGGGGACGCGGAGCCCAAAGGTCCCCTTTAGCGCCCTGGGCCCTCTGCGGAGGGGGCGGGAAGGGGGGGCTTGAGTCCCCCCTACCGCACGGGGCGAGGCAGCGGTATAAAAGTTTTCCCCGGGTTTCCCTTGGGATTTCCCTCAGTACATCCCCCTGAAACCACCAGGGGAAAGTCCCACTAGCAAATTTGGGGAGACGGCAGCAAAGGGGGACCCCTGTGGGGGAGTGAGACAAAGGGAGTGACGTGTTGGGGGAAATTTTGTAGAGGGTGGGGGGGAGAATTCAGACATAAGATAAATTCCTTCCCCGGGTTGGGCCCGCCCTGAAACGGTGGAAAACGACGGCCCGGGCGGGGAAACCCTCCGCCTAATCTAAAAAACTGTTTTCAAACTTCTCTTTTCCCAGTAAACATGGGTCCTCGCTGCTCTCCTGGCTCTGGCTTCTCGCCGCCCCCAACCCCCGCCTACCGCTTCTCCGACGGTTTCCTGGGCCCGGTCCTGGGCGCAGACCCCGGGCCAACTTCAAACTGCTCAGGCCGCGTTTTAGGGTTTACTCCCGCCCGTCAGCAGCGACTCCCCGTGTGTTCCACGTTTCCCCGGGCCCGTCGCTGACGAACGGGGCGAGCTGCTCGAGACCCCCCATTCCCCTTCTTCTGGGCCCAACCAGACCGGTTCAGCCGGGATTTCCCTCACCTGTGCCCACTCCGAGGGGGCCCTTCCCCCTGCACCAGGCCAAACCCCTCTCGACGTCTCCAACGCTGGTTTTGGGAATCATCCCCGAGGACGTGAAATAAGGCTGAGAATCGCCTAAAACTTTTTTTTTTTACTTCTATATTTTCCCCACTTCAAAAAAAGCAAAAAAATGCATCTTTCAAGCTGTGTTTTTACCTTTGTTCTAACCCTTCTGAAAATAAACCCCTTTTTAATTAAAAATGCTAGCGTATCACCGTCAAATAATTAAAAGTTTTCATAAACTCACCCAAAAAAACTGGGAATAAAAATAAAAAACTCTCTTTTTTCACCAAATTCAGATATATCCCCAAAAAGTTTTCTGCATTGAAAGTTTAAAAGTTTTTATCCTCATCTTTTTTAGGGTATTTTTAAAAACATAAATTTTTTTTCTATTTTAAAAGTTTTTCTAGAGGTACAGTAACCAATTTCAGGGATATAAATTCTAATCATAATTTTATAAAAAAAGGCTTCTTAAAAAAACCCAACAGAAACACGCCTTCTCTTTTGGCCCGTGTTGTCTGAGCCAGCTCTCTGAACCCCCACCCATTTTTGGAGGGGCCACATCGCAAATACAAACAGCTTAGGGAAAAGTAATTCCAGCGGCCGAAAAAGGGTGCGTCACCCTGTTAGAGCACGGAGGGGGGGGGGGGGAAAGGCGAGAGTCACAGGACTTTTTGGGTAGTGCATTTTTTGTTTTTGATTTCTTGTTTTTTTTAAAAATTGTTTCATTATTAATATTGTTATCGTTACTTTTTTTATTTTCTCTATCCCTTATCATCAGCATATTACTACTACTACTAAATATTTTTTACCAACAACTACTATTATCCTATTCTTTCAACCAAATATTACTACTTTCGACTACGACTACTGCCACTGCATCTGCCCATCACCCTTTTATTGCTACCTTATCATTTTGTCAATCAAAAAGTTTTTTAGGTAAAATAATGTTGGATTCCACCGCAAAATTTTTGCGTAAAGTCACCCCGGGGGAGTGACTCTGCATGGAACCTGAAGGAAAATTTTCCTGAGAGAAGTTTATGCAATAAAGGGGGGAAATTTCAACACCCACTTTCTTCAAAGTAACCCCGTCCGCATTCCTCCCAAATGAGAATAACCCCGGTTTAAACTGATTACGGGATAATCGAGAAAGAACCCCACTGGAAGGGACGAAATAGCATGTTTTAGTATACCTTCTCACTCATCCTCCTCGTAACACCCTTGTGTACATAAAAAACACATAAAACAATAAATAAAAAAACGGACTTATCTTCATAGGACTAAATACTTTTGCTCTATCCCTTTTCTTCGAACTTATTTCAGCTAAAAACAAATGGGGAAAAATTTAATTTTTCTTAGACACTGCTTTTTCCGTGGGGAAATCAAAGGCCCGGGTTTTCCCCATGATCTCGAAAACCCTTTTAGGGTAGTATTAAAACAAATCCCGCTTAAGCCTTTAGACTGAAATCTCTTACATAATTCGCTGAAAGCAGGTATCGGGGAAAAATTTCCCCGAAATCAAAGGAAAACGTTGATCCTCCGCATCACGAATTCACTTTCAAGCGAAGTATTCCTTGCAAAAAAAAATGGATGATATTTTGATGATATCAGAATGCCAAAATACTGCAGAACGGAAAAAAAAACAGCTGGAAAGCCCAGCCAAGCAATATGACCTTCACCTATTCGTAAAACGGCCCTGTGAAGGCCCCGTGAGTCCCATAAGGAAGCTTTGAGGGACTTTGGTGACAAGGAGCCCCCTTTTGTATTTCCTGGCGAGGGGTTAATGGGGTTTAAATTTAATCCCTGACAGAGATTTAATGTAAGCTCTTTAAAATCCATTTTTTTTAACCCCTTTGGGGAGAAAAAAAGCGATTGGGGGGGGGGGTCTTTAGTTTGGGGGTTCAACCCGGGGTTCCCTTTTTTCGCAGGGAAATGGATCCCGGGCGAGAGGGAAATTTAAAAATGAAAACCTTTTTACAGGTTTTTTAGGCGGGGACAAAACAAAAAAAATGGAAAAGGGAAAAAAAAATAAATCCCCCCGTTTGAACCCGGAAAGGATATTAAAATAACAAATATCTCAGAGCAAACTTCCCCTGGGACTGCAAACTGATAAGAAAATAATAAAAATCAGGGTTTCCACGCTTCTTTGAAAAAAAAAAAAAAAAGCTGACTCCAACCCACCACAATTTCAAACTTTACCCCTTCAAAAACCCGAAAATTTCCAATATAATGCCTTTGGGAGGGGATTTCACATGTTCATGTTATTTTAAACCCCTAGAAACCCCAAAGCATTCATAACGGGAATATATTGGGCTTTTTACAGAGCTTTCCCTTTTAGAAGGTTTAGGGGATCGTGGGAAAGTCTGTCTGAACCCGTAAAAACAGCTACATGTCCCCCAAAGGAAACGTCCCCCCGTGCGTTATTGTTATAAAAAACTGACTCCTTGGGGGGAAAATCCGCGGGTTTAAAACTTTTGCAAGAAAATATACGAAATGCAATAAATTTTATACTGCGAACGTCTCCCCCTGGGGCTTTTATTAAATGGGTTCGAATTTGAAACTAAAAACATTCGGGGTTTTTTCAACCTTTTCTCACATGGGGATCAAATACCTAAAACCACGCTTTTTCCCGGGTTTATTAGAAATAAAACAGACTATGTACGTGAGACACAAATTTTAGAAACTTTTTTTTATTTTAAGCCCTTTCCCCAAACCCGGGCCCAGGCTTTTATCTTCACCGGGATAAACGGGCTTCTGGGAGGAAAACCGCTTCTTTTAACCCTGACTATATTAAAATACAAGATTTCCCCTAATCTCGAGAACCATTTCATTACATGAGGGGACTGTCACAACGGGACCTGCAAATTTAAAAAAAAAACAAATAATAAAAAAAAGATAAGTAATAAGAGATTTGACAGACAGATGATAGATAGAAGACAGATAGAGATAAAATAGAAAAGGGGAGAAGAGAGAGAGAGAGAGAGAGAGAGACAGAGGGGGAGATAAGAGAGAGAGGAGAGAGAGAAAAAGACGAAAGAAGATAGAAAATTTAGATAAATCAACTTATCCAAAAATGAAAAAAGGGCCCAAAAAACGTAACCGGGGGGCCTCAATGTCAGTGTGGCAGGGGAAAAGAACCGCTGATTAAGGGCCAAGGCAGCCCCGTTTAAATTTACGCTGCGGTTTACCTTGAAACCCAACGCCCCAAACCGATCTGACAAAGACTTTTGATAAAGGGTTTTTCCCTTTTTAGAAAAGGGACGAAAGAAAAAAATATCTTTAAATACAAAAATGTTTTGACCGGTTTTTTATTGCGTCTTCGTCAGAAATAACGAAAACCCGGGCAAATACATCCTATTTTTGTGAAATTTCCCCAACAAACCCCCCCCCAAAAAAAAACCCCCCCAACACCCCAAACCACCAACCCCCCCCCCCCCCCCCCCCCCCCCCACCCCCCACCACAAATTTTTTAAGGTAATAAAGAAAACGGTTTCCATCGAATTTTTCTTTGTTTACAAACCCGCTTTTCCACTCAGGTAGGCCCCCCTTAGGGGTTATGTTTTGGAAAAACTACTGAAAATAACCCAAATGGTTTTGGGGAAAAATTTATTAAAAATATTTTAAATTTTAATTTTAATTTTCTAAATATTAGGTTTTGCCCCGCTTTTTTTGGGTTTTTGGGTTGGGGGTTTGTATAAAAATAAAAGATATTATATATATATATATTATATATTATATATATATATAATAAACATATATATAAAATATATATTTTAATATTATATAAATTATATATAAATTGCGTGTGTGTGTGTGTGTTTGGGGTTTTGGGTTGTGTGTGTGTGTGTGGGTGTGTGGTTGTTGTGTGTTGTGTGTGTGTGTGTGTGTGTGTGTGTGTGTATATAAAAATAATATATAATATAAAAATATATAAATATTATATATATTTAAATTATAAAATATATGGGGAAATATAATAGACTAATATAGATCACACACACACACACACACACACACACACACAAAAACCACCACACACACACCACAACACAACACACACACAACAACACAACCCACACACACGCACTTTTATATTAAAAATAATATATTTTAATATATATATATATATATATTTTAAAATATATAATTAATATTATATACCCATATAATATATAACTATCTGTATGTATGTTTGTATACCAACACTATCTGCTCGGGGGATTTATACCCTTGAGAAAGGGAGAAAGGGGTTGCTATAACAAGCTCATTCTAGATAAGGTCAACCGCTATACAGTTTTTTATTACCTTTCCCCAACAAAATTGCCCCCCCCCGGTAGGCCTTTGGTGTAGGGGGTTTCAGTAGTTCTCCTCCAAGACATGAACACTAAAAAGGGGAGAACCTACCCTGCAGGGGGAAAATTGCGGGCGTAAAAAAAAGAAAAAATCGGAGAACCTTTTTTTTTTCATATTGACAGATGAGAAAAGGTATGAATGAGAATGAATTCTTCCAATATAGAGTGATTTGCCCGGTTTCGATGTTTTTCTGACGAAGACGCAATAAAACCCGGTCAAATACTCTCTTGTATTGTGAAGTATTCATTCTCTTTCGTCCTTTTTCTATAAAGCTAAAACCTTATCAAATAGTCATTGTAGATCGGTTTGGGGCGTCTGGGTTTCAGGTCCCCGGCAGCGTGAATAACAGCTCCCTTTGGGCCCTTAACAGCTGGTTCTTTACCACTCCCACAGGACTTTTCGTAGGCCCCCCGGACAGTTTTTGGATTTTTTCATTTCTGAAAATTTGATTTATCAACTGTCTATTATTTTCCGTCCTCTCTCCTTCTCTCCTCTCCTCCTTCTCTCTCTCTCTCTTCTCTCTCTCTCTCTTCTCTCTCTCCTCCCCTCTCTCTATCTTATTCTATCTGCTATCTACATCTATCTGTCTGTCTATCCTTATTATTATCTTTTTAAAATTTAAATTTTGTTTTTTTTGAAGCAGTGGTTGGACAGTCGCTCATGTTATAAAAAGGTTCTCGGTTTATTGTGGAATCTTGTATTTTTAATATAGCACGGTTAAAAGAAGGGTTTTCCTCCCCAGAAGAAGATTATACGGGTAAAGATATGGAAGCCTCGGACCGGTTGGGAAGGTTCAAAAAAAAAAGTTTCTAAAAATTGTGCCTCGTACATGGTCTGTTTTACTTTAAAAACCCCTAAAAAAAGCGTGAGTTTTATGTGTCTGACCCCCCAGTGAGAAAAGGTTGCAAAAAACCCGAATGGTTTTATAGCTCAAATTTCTGAACACTTAATATGAAGCCCTTTTTGGTATGATGTTCGCAGTATAAAATTTTATTGCAGTTCGTTATGTTCTGCACAGTTTTAAACCGGGGGACTTTCCCCCCCAGGAGTCAGTTATTTTTAACAAAACGACTTGGGACGTTTCCCTTTGTGGGCATGTAGTGTTTTTTTCAGGTCAGACAGTTTTCCCACGTATACCGAACTTCTGAAAGGAAGTCGTATAAAGTAAATTCATTCCGGGTTTCAGAATGCGTTGTGTTTTAGGGGTTTTTAAAAAACACTAAACATGTGAAATCACTCTGCAAAGGCATTAATTTGGAAATTTTCATCTTTGCAAGGGAAAAGATTAAAAAATTGGGTCGATGGAGCAGCTTTTTTTTTTTTTTTTTTTTTAAAAGAAGCGTGGAAAACTGGTTTATTTTTTTCTTCACAGCTGCGGGATGCAGAGAAGTTGCTCTGTAGACCCTTGTTATATTAATACCCTTTTTCCAGGTTCAAGACGGGGGAGATTTTTTTTTCCCTTTTTTCCTTTTTTTGTTTTGTCCCCTGCCTAAAAACCGTTAAAAAGGTTCATTTTTGAATGCTTTTTACCGGACCCTTTTCCCCTGCGTAAAAAGGGAAGCCCGGTGAAGCCTACCCCAGACTAAGAATCGCGTAGGACTCACGGGGCCCTTTCACACGGCCGTTTTACAAAAGGGGGAAGGTCATATTGCTGGGCCCTAGCGTTCCAGCTGCTTTGTGCAACTTTTTTTTGTTCTGACAGTATGTTGGCATTCATGATATCATAAAAATACACCCAGTTTTTTTTGAAAGGGGAATACTTCTGCGTAATGAATTCGGATGCGGAGGATCAACGATTTTTGATACTCGGGAACTTTTCATCGATCCCGCGTTACAGCGAATTATGTAATGAGATTCAGTCACATGTTAAGCTGTCTTTTGCTTTAATACTACCCAAAATTTCTGTATTCGCAGATTATGTAAAACCCGGCCATTGGTTCCCACAGTAGAAGCAGGTCTAAGACAATAAAGTTTTCATTTTTTAGTGAAAAGTTCAAGAAAAGGGATAGATGAAAAGTATTTGCCCTAGAAGATGGTCAGCGTTTTTTTTATTTATTGTTTTTGGTTTATTTTTTACACAATGTGTTACGAGGAGGATGAGCTGAAAAGGGTATACTCTAAATGATCTTCGTTCCCTTCCAGGAGGTTCATTCCGATAACCCCGTAATAGTTAACCTCGATTCCGGGTTATTTCATTGGGAGGAATGCAGATGGGTTACATAAAGAAAGTGGGTGTTGAAATTTCCCCCCTTATTGCGCATTCTCTCAGGAATCTCTTCAGGTTCCAGCAGAGTCACTCTCATTGGTGACATATACGTCAACAGTTTTGCGGTGGAATCCAACATTATTTTACCTAAAACTGTTTGACTGACAAAAGATAATGGTAGCAATAAAAAGTGATAGCAGATGCGTGGCCCAGTAGTCGTAGTCGTAATTGTAGTAATAGTTGTTGCAAGAAATATGATAATAGTAGTTGTGTTGTAGAAATAGTAGTAGTAGAGTAATACTGCGATGATAATGCTAGAGAGAAAAAAAAAGAACGAAAAAATATTAATAAGATAACATATAACAAAAAAAAGAAATCAATAACAAAAAATGAATAGCAAAAAGTCCTGGATCTCGCCATCCCCCCCCCCTTTCCCTCTGGGTCTAAACGAGACGCATCCTTTTTGGGCCCGCTGGAATTACGTTCCAAAGTGCTTGTATCAAAGGCCTTCTTGGACTGTGGCTCTCCAAATAGGGTGTGGGGTTCTATGAGATGCTGGCTCAGAAAACACCCCAAAGAAAAGGGCGTGTTTCTTTTGGGTTTTTAAGAACCCTTTTTATATAGATTATGTATTTTTGAATTTATATGTTTTATTGGTTACTGTCCCTCTAGAAAAACATTTTATAGAAAAATATGTTTTGTAAAATATTGAAAGAGAGGAAAAAAAATTCTAACATCAATGCAGAATATTGGGAATATCTAAATTTTGGGTGTAAAAAGGAGTTTTGTTGATTATATTCCTCAGTTTTTTTGTGAGATGATGAGATAAAATTTAGACGTGTGTACGTGCATGTTAAAAAAAAAGGGTTTGTTCAGAATGGTTTAGGAAAAAGGTAAGAACACAGCTTGAATATGCTTTTTTTTATTGCTATTTTTGAAGTAGGGGAAATTAAAGTAAAAAAAAAATTTAGTGCGGTATCTACGCCTTATTTCACGTCCTCGGGATGATTCCAAAGCCAGCGTTGGGAGTCGAAGAGGGTCTCGGCCTGGTCGCAGGGGAAGGCCCCCTCGGAGTGGGCACATTGGGGGACTCCTGGTGAAAACGGTCTGGTTGCCGCAGAAGGGGAGAACTGGGCGGTCTCGAGCAGCCCCCCCCAGTCTCAGCGACGGGAGGCACAGGGGAAAAAACACGGAGTGCTGCTGACGTCGGCGTATATCGTAAGCGGGGCCCTGAGCATCGAAGTTTGGACGGCTCTGCGCCGAGGACGTCGGGGGTACCCGTGGGAGAAGGGGAGGGGGATTTGGGCGGGCGCGCCAGCCAGAGCCAGGAGAGCTGCGGGCCCTTCATGCTGACTGAAAAGAGAAGTTAAAATCATTTTTATAGATCTGGCGGAGGTTCCTCCCCCCAGGTCCGTCTTTTTCCCCACGTTTAGAGGCGGAAAACGGCAAAGGAAATTTCATTTATGTCTAAATTTCCCCCCCCACAGTCTAAACTTTCCCCAAACAGTCACTCCCCCCGTCTACTCCCCTAAAGGGCCCTCCCCTTCGCTCCCCGTCGTCCTCATTAGCAAAGGTATTCATGGTGGTGCAGGAGATGTACTGATGGAGTCCCAGGACGCGGTGAGACTTTATCCCCGCTGCCTTGCCCCGTGCCGCTAGGGGGCACTAAAGCCCCCCTTCCCTGCCATCCGCAGAGGGCTGGACGCTAGGCGACCTTGGCTCCGTCGTCCCTAAAAGGGAAAACGCGATTCGGGGGACGCTGGGGCCCTCGGCCGGGCCGGGACCTCTGAATTCATTAGGCCTTCGTGTCGTAGATGTACTTATCGGAAAATAATGGATCGACAAATTACTACACCAACGAAAAGCTAGATTACATGGGGTTTGTATTTCCGAGATAAAACCTTATTTTTGTTTTCATATCTACCAACTGTGGTTTCTAATCTACCCATCTTTCAAAAAGAATTATATAATATATTATATATTATATATATAAAATTTTTATATATATATAAAAATTACATATTTTTATATATATATATATATATAATAATATAATATATAAAATTATTATAAAATTATAATATGTATATATAATATGATAATATGTGTGTTATAATATATTCATACATACATACATCATAATACATATATTTAAATATATTATATATATAATTTTTATATAATATATAATATATATATATAATGATTTTAAACATATATATATATTATAATATTATATATATGCGTTGTGTGATATATATATGTATATAACATACATACATAATATATATATATATAATATATATATATATTATATTAATATATATATAATATATATATATAATAATATATACATAACACACAACACACAAATATATATAAAATTAATATATATAATATTATTAAATATATACAATGTATATATATACATAAAGGCCGCGGTGGCCAAATGGCTAGGATCGGACTCAAGTTGTCACGACGGCAATCTGATTTCAAATGTTCGAGCCCGGCCGGCGCTTTGTTCCCTGGGGCAAGGGAACTTCACCTCGTGTTTCCCTAGCCACTGGGTGGCCAAGCCAGCTAAAGTCATGCGGGGTCCAAGCCCGGATAAAAATAGAGAGAATGATTACCTAAAATGGTAACACCGGCACTCTCCGTGGAAAAGGGAAATGGGGACCCTACCCCGTACTCACTCCAAGGCATACAAAATGAAACTACAATTAAATATCATGCTGTGACCACGGGGGCTCAGAAGAACCTACCGTTAAAAGAAGAATATAATACATTTTATATATATAATATATATATATATATATATTATATTATATATAAAATATAACATACATATAATATATTTAATAATATATATATATATATAAAAATATATTATAAATATAAATATATGTAATATAATATGTGTGTGTTTGTGTGTGTGTGTGTGTGGTGTGTTGTGTGTGGGGGTGGTGTGTGTAATATCTAGTTCATGTTTTGGGTTTTAGTATCTATATATTATATATATATATTTTTTTATTTAACCCCCTATATATATTTAAATAAAATATATATAAAATATATTATATTTATATATATATATATATATATATATAATATTATTATATAATATATAATATAAAAGTGTATATATATATATATATATATATATATATATATATTATATTATTATATTATAATATATATATATATATATTAATATATATAAGTATGTAAATTTATTTACATTATATATATATATATATATATGCGTGTGTGTGGGTGTGTGTGTGGGTGTTGTGTTATGTGTTGGGTGTATAAATGCAATTCTATTAAAGTATATATTCTATTTAAATATTATCTATTAAATTTTTCTATCGATTGGTAGTGTGTGTGTTTGTGTGTATGTATGTGTATGTATGTGGTTGTGTGCAAGTGCGCATGTGTGTATACATATGAAACCATATTAGAAAGAAGCGTCTATTTTGCTTCAGCTTATGTCAAGAAGCGGCCTGCAGTGTAAATAGCGACGTCGGGAGGAGAAAGCACAGTCCCGCCTCGCCACAGACACAAAAACTTCGTTGTCCACCTTCCCTCAGCTGAGAATCCCAACTAGGTAAAGATCTTCCTTAAGAAATAGGGGAGTTCTTTATGCATTGGGAAGCCCTAACGCCCGAGCTATCTGTCTCCTTTCTGGTTGATAGTTATCTAGGGAGGTTCCGAAGGAGGCAAAACAGGAGGTTTAGTTTTTTTTTTTGTGTGTGGTTTAAAGCAGGTGGAAATGGTTGTTTCTGATGGTGTGTGATGATGTGTGGTTTCGTGGTGAGTGTGGTGTGTGGTAAATGTGATGAAGATGTGTGAGGTTGAAAAAATTTTGAAGGGGGGCGGTGTGGGTGGGAATGAAGAAGAAAGGAAGTGGCTTGTTTATAGTTTTCACGAGGCGGTAACAGTAGTGTGGTGTGGTGTGTGGTTTTGTGGTGAGTGTGATGTGCTTTAAGTGTGATGGAGAGAAGTGTGAGGTGGGAAATGTATGTATGAATGAGGATTATGATGGAGTGTGACGAAGATATAAGTGAGGACAGAAAGAAGATAAGGTAGGTCGTTTTTACGGCTGGCAGATGGTACCACCTGATGTGACGAAAGGATGCATGGTGAGTGTGATGAACGTTTAAAAGGGGATGGAGATAGGAAAAAAGGAGGGAAAAGAAAAGAGAGAGGTATAGCTGATGCTTGGGACTTTCAATAGCAAATTGGGGTCAGTTTGATGTTGTTTAGAGGTTGGCATGACGAGAGTGATGATGTGGGAAGTGTTAAATAGAAACAGGAAAAGCGTAGATAGTGTTACATTTTATAGTAAGGAACTCCTTTTGTGATAATGATGTGTTACAGTAAGATGAAGTGTGGTAAGGTATAGTGAAGCAAAATACGATGCACAGTGAAACAAAGATACAATTCTACAGACCGCATATACTATAAATATTTATATCAACAACTAACGCAAAAAAAAAATAAGTCGAATACACCCCGATTTTTAAACATCAATACGACAAACAAAAAACACTTGGAAGCCCATACGTCTTTTTCAACGAACGAAGGGCCCTGCAGTATGCAATATGGTAATTTAATGTGACAGGTAGTTTGTGAAAATGTGCAAGCAAGACGTAGGTGTATAGAAAAAAAAAACTGAAGGTGAGTGAGATAGGCTTCGTTGTGCTAAGATTTTGAAGGAAATGACGAGGATGTTGCAACCACAAGGATGACTGGTTGGCTTGTTATTTCATCCTTCATTTTTCAATTTCATGTTGTTATTATATTTAGTGTTATTCGTGTATATTTATTAACTGGTGTTCTAGTTGGTATTGTTATTATTATTGCTGTTATTGTTGTTGTTATTATTATTACTATTATTATCTTTTATTTTTATTACTATTTCTATTATTATTTTATTATAATTTCTATTATTTTTTTTATTTTTATTATTATTTTTTGTTTTTATTTTTATTTTTACTATTATTATTATTTTTATTTAGATTTTTATTTTTATTATTTTTATTATTTTTAATTATGATAATATTATTATTATTATTATTATTATATCATCATTATCATTATGACCATTATCACATAGTATTTTATTATTTTTATATTTTTTTTTTTCATTATATTATTATTTTATTTTTTTTTTATTTATTACTATTATCATTATTAAATTTTTATTTTTATTATTATTATTTTTATTATTTATATTTTATCATTATAATAATAATAATAATAATAAAAATAATAATATAATAAAAATAATAATAATTATTTTATTATTTTATCATTTTTATTATTTTTATATTTTTTTATTATTTTCATTTTTAAATTTTAATAATTACTACTACTACTACACTACTATTATCATTTATTATTATTATTTTTAAATTTTTATATTATTATTATTATTTTTATCATTTTTATTACTTTTTTATTATTATATTATTTTTATATTATTATTATTATTTTTTTTTCGTTATCATCCTCATTTTTATGAGATTGTTTAAAAATCATTTTCGTTTTTTACAATAAATATTATTTTTTTTATTATTATTTATTTTCATTAATATTAAATTTTTACCATCTCATTATAATAATAATAGTTTTACTATTACCATACTATTATTTTATTTTTTACGTTTTTATTTTTTATTTTTATTATTATCTTTTTATCATTATTATATTATTATAATTAATTATTTTTTTATTATTATCATTATTATATATAGAATAACCATCGTCATTATTTAAACTTTGTTTTTTTGTTTTCTTTGTGATGGGTTATGTACACACACACACACACACCCCACACACAAGCACACACTTACACACACACACACACACACACACACACACACACACATACACACACGCACACACACACACAAGCACACACACATCATCAGGATATAGCACAAGTACACAACACGCTCACACGATGGCTTGGGTTGATGTGGCTTGGGTTGATGTGGTTGGGTTTATGTTGGGTGGGTTTATGTGGCCTTTGGGGTTTATGGGCTGGGTTGATGTGGTTGGCTTGGGGGCTTGGTTGATTGGCTTGGGGGACGGGTTGGGTTGGGATTGGCTTGGGGTTTGTGGTTGGTTGATGGGCTTGGGTTGAGTGGCCCTTTTTTGGTGTTGATGTGGCTTGGGTTATTGGGGGGTTGAGTGGTTGGGTTGATGTGGTGGGTTGAAGGGCTTGGGGTTTTATGTGGTTTTGGGGTTTAGTGGTTGGGGTTTTGGTGGGGGGGGTTGGGTTTATGTGGGTGGGTTTAGGGCTGGGTTGAGTGGTGGGTTATTGGCTTGGTTTATGGGCCTGGGTGATGTGGCTGGGTTTATGTGGCTTGGGGGTGGCTTGGGTTGATGGGCTTGGGTGATGTGGGCTGGGTTGATGTGGCTTGGCTTATGGGGGCTTGGGTGATGGGCTGGTTGATGGGCTTGGGAAATGGCTTGGGGTTTATGTGGGTGGGTATTGGTTGGGGGTTGGTTAGGGCTTTGGGTTTAGTGGCTTGGTTGATGGGCTTGGGTTGATGTGGCTTTTGGTGGGGTGGGTTGATGTGGCTTTTGGGTTGGGGGTGGGGAGTGGCTTGGGTTGATGTGTGGGTTGATTGGCTTGGGGGATGTGGCTTTGGGGTTTATGTGGCTTGGGTTTGTGGTTGGGTTGAGTGGTTGGGTTTTATGTGGGTTGGGGTTTATGTGGCTTGGGTTGATGTGGCTTGGGGTTTTATGGGGGTGGGGTTATTGGGGCCGGTGGTTGGGGTTGGGGTTGGTTGGCTTGGGGGTTTGGGGGTGGCTTTGGTTGGTGGGTGGGTGATGTGGCCTTTGGTTTTATGTGGGGCGGGGTCGACGTGGCTTGGCTTATGTGGGTTTTGGCGTGGGGGAGGGTTGGGTTGACGTGGGTGGGGTTGGTGGGAGGGCGAGGGCTTGGTTTGTTCTTTTAGCTCTTTTGGGTTGGGTTTCCCCCTTTTTTTTTTTTTTTGTGGCTGCTTTACTTTTCGTTCTGCTGCTTTTGTGAAAATTTTGATCGTTTTTTCTTTGCTTTGTTTTATTCCCCCTTTTTTTTAAAATTTTTTTTTTCTGTTACCCTTTTATTTTTTTTTTTAAATTTATCTTCTTTCCCTTTTTTTCTACCCTTAGGCTTTTTTTTTTAAAAAATAATTTATCTTTTTTTTTTTTTACCCTTTTGACTTTCTTTTCAGGCAGGTTTGGCTTAATTTTCAATTTTCCCCAATCATCATTAAAAATTTTTTAAAAAAAATTATCATCCCCAATGGTCAATTATACAATTG
>NC_051424.1:5469105-5471605 GCF_015228065.2 Penaeus monodon | reverse complement strand
TTCAGAGAACTGAGCTAGAAATGTGATAAATTATGTGATAAATGATATTTATCTTTGCGTTTTTATCTGAAATATTAATGGGTAAAGTATATGAGATGGTTCTACGTGTTGTTGATACTGTATTGAACTATACTGAACGAGGATAGAATATATACTGCATTTTTTTTTTTTTTTTTTTTTGATAATACAATCGGCATAATTTAGATAAATCAACGTGTAGTGTTTAATTACTTTCACTGATACCTTTTTTCCCTCACAATTACTATTTAATCTTATTTATTTCATTTATAAAAAAAAATATTTACCATTTTTTTTATTTATATCTATTTTTTATTTATCTATCATTCACCTTTTTTTCTTATTTTTTGTTATTACCGAACTATCATGCCAAGAGATAGAACAGCAGAACAAGAGAATAGAACAAGAGATAGAAGAGACAGAACAAGAGATAGAAGAGACAGAACAAGAGATAGAAGAGACAGAACAAGAGATAGAAGAGACAGAACAAGAGATAGAAGAGACAGAACAAGAGATAGAACAGCAGAACAACAGGACTACAAGAACACAACAAACACAAAGTTGTTGTAAACAGTAATTGCAATTAAAGAAAATACAGCCAATTACGTAATTAGGAACATTTGAGAAAGAAGCTGCAATAGAACTTTTGAAATGATATACAATCATGCTTTTAACTGTAATCTGCCAATCACGTTTACATCAATAATTATGTAATTAAATACAAACACGGTGAAAGATTCTTGTCAAAAGTTTCGAATAGTATTGGTCTTGTATTTCGTTGTTGTTCATTCCTTTATCACTTTTCTTTCTTAATTCTTCTTTTATTTCCTTCTTCCTCTTTCATTCCCTTTTTATTTTTCTTCCGTTTTCTTCTCTTCGTATGATTTTTTCTTTCATTCTTTCTTATTTTCTTTTCTTCGTATTCTGTTCTTCCTTCTTTTTGTTCTTATTCTTTTTCCTCTTCTCTCTCTCCTCCCCTTTTTTCTTTTTTTCTTCTTCTTGCTTCCTTTTCTTCTTACTTTTTCCTTCTTCCTTCTTCTTCTTCTCCTCCTTCTTGTCCATTCTACTTTCTTCATCTCCCTCTTTCTCCCTCCTGTCTTTCTTCTTCTCCCTCCCTCCTCCTTTCCCCCTCTCTCCTTTCTCCCTCCTCCCTTTCTTCTCCCTCATACCTTTCTCCCTTCCTTCTTCTCCCTCCTTCTCTCCTCTATTCTCCCTCTTTCTCCCTCTCTCCTTTCTCTCTTGATTTTTTTTTCTCTCTCTCCTCTCCCTCTTCTATCTTCTCCCTCCCTCTCCCTTTTTCTCCCTCTCTCTTTTCTCCCTTCCTTTATCTCCTTCTCCTCTTTCTCCCTTCCTTCTTCTCCCTCCCTCCCTCCTTCTTTCTTTCTCCCCCACAGCTTCCTCTTCCTCTTTTTCCTATTTTCATAACTTAATTTTAAATTAAATGATTCTGTTCTCTTGCTCTCACTCTCTCTCTCTCTCTCTCTCTCTCTCTCTCTTCTCTCTCTCTCTCTCTTGTCTCTCCTTCTCTTCTCTCTCTCTCTCTCTCTCTCTCTCTCTCTTCTCTCTCTCTCTCTCTCTTGTCTTTTAAATTAAATCATAATAATTTTCATAATTTCATAATAATAAATATCTTCTTCCTCATTCTCCTCATTTTATCTATCGCCGTCTTCTACCCGGAAGTGTTCTTGTTTCCGGAAGAACAAGGGAGATGAACAGAAAGAACAGAGAGAAGAATTTGAACACGTGGGTTCATAGGGTTTTGTTCTGTTCATTACTGTTCAGTTTGTTCTGTATTGAAGAACACAAGAAAGGTCTGCCTGTGTGTGTTGCTACTATTATCATTATTGTTATTTTGTCATTATTATCATTGTCATCAACTTGATCATTATCATCATTACGATCATCATCACCATCACCATCACTATCACTATCACTATCATCATCATCATCATTATCGTCACCATCATCATCATCATTATCGTCACCATCATCATCATCATCATTATCATCACCATCACCATCACTATCATCATCATCATCATCATCATCATTAACTTTATTATTACTCCATTCATCCATCTTTCTACTTATCTTTTTTCTTCCATTCTCTATTCTTGTTTATTCTGTCTTATTGACTTATTAACTTCAATATTAATGGAAATAATGTTTTAGTTACCTTTTGATTTCTTTATTTAAAAAAAAAAAGACTATATTAGAGAAAAAACAGTTTTTTTTATCCAATTTTAAGATTATGGGAAAGAGTATTTTGCTTTTATTTATTTTTATTTGATATCAACATCAGTATATTATTTCTATGTGTTTGAATTACAACTAAAAAGACATAATTTAGTTTTGTTTTAAAATTACGTATGTATGTTTTCCATTTCGAAAATTAAGAATGATCTACGATTCAGTGAAGAAGTGGTGGTGATAACAATCATTATAATTAGAAGATTTTATGTATACGATAAATAGAGCGAAT